>NW_020271905.1:3069-6962 GCF_003268045.1 Sipha flava | reverse complement strand
CCATCGAAAAACCATCCAGTGAGCTATCTATACTATCTATAATCAATAGTATTATACAGGGGCGAACTGGGATTAAAATTGTCACCGGGATTTAAAATTAAAATGGCTACATCTATATACTTATTAATTGCACACAAAAAAGTATAATAAATAGAATTCATTTTTTACACTCTGCAGATTTTTAAAAATTATAACATCGAACATATAACTTTTTTGACAAATTATTCCTATTAGCTAAGTTATTAACGTAAATAACTTAATATCATGGGCACAATATAATATGTCGTATACACAGACAATAATTTAATTATCTACATTTATGTTATTCTAAATTTAATGAATATAAGAATATAATATACAGTAGTCCACAGATAATGATTGCTTATCGCGTATTTCTATTTCATAGAACTTTATAAAAATAAGATATGGCCGACAACTATTTTTATTTTATTATTTTGTATTTTCCTATATTATGTATGTATAAACAATTTACCAGAGCTGTATCTTGGCAGAGAGTATTTTCATACCAAGTTTACTATTGATGTGCCCATTGAAAATAATATTTGTTTAATATTATTATGAACGAATTTTCTTTATTAATTATTTTTTATTTAATTTTGGCAACAACGACCACTGGTTAGATTAGGCACTGGCCCACCGGGAAATTTCCTGGCGTCCCGGTGGGCCAGTACGCTCCTGGTATTATATTTTATATTATAATGCTTGGATCAATTTACATTGTTAATTAATCTATAAGTACTTAGTAAAACTACCATAAAACCATTTTTTAGGACTTGAATAATTCTCAAATTACTCCAATAGACATTAATGGTCTGTCTCAATCACCCAATGAGGTTTTACCTTCACTGAACATTGATGTTTCATATTTAACATCAGAATCTGAAACAAGTGTTTTAAATATTGGGGCATCTACATCGTCATCACAAGAAACAGTTCAAAGTATAGCAACTACGTCCTCTTATAATACTGCTGAAAAGGTAATTGTGATATTAATTTTATTACCTGTTAACTTAATTAGTAATAAATATAATTTTTCCAGGGTCCTAAACTTCTGGATTTTTTGAAAAGTACGACGGAAGGTAGATCAATTTTGTCTGCATATAAAGACTTGTTAGATAATACTGGAAGGAGAAAACTATGCAATTTAATTGTTAGGAGAGAACTACAAGATAATCCAGAAACCCGAGTTACGACGCAAAGACTGCTCTTTCTTGCACAAGAAATTACGGAAGTGTTTACAAAGGAACACATAAGTACATATTTTATTCCCTACATAAACTATGGTAAAATAGTAAATTTATTTAATGAGTAAAATTATTATTGGTATTTTTACCAGCATATTCATGTTTTTATCATTTAAGTTCCATATCTAAAGAAAGCAGCAAAGGGAAAATTACTGGATTGTTTCAACAACCGTAAAAGAGAATATAAGAAAGCTGGTTTAATCCTTACTACTTCAAGACAAAAATCGTATATTAAATCAAAATCTGTATTACTTTTATCTTCTAATTGTTCAAATATTGGTAGTTTATATTTTATGTAATTGCACATGTATGAATTGATATAGCAATGTTATTTTTAAATTAATTGTCTTAGATGATGAAAGCGTTGAAGAATCCATGACATGGTTTCACAACTCTTGTGATCCTTGGGACATAGTAGAACGGTATTGGTCCATGACAGCATCAAAACGTTTAAAAAAAAATATTAGATACAAACTCTAAAGAAATATCAGTTTCTAACTATATGAATGATTTTCCTGCACTCAAAAAACCATCCGGTTATAAACTTGTAAGTTGAAAATAAAAATTTTACTAACAATACCTTGCTTACAAATAAAAATGTATTAATTAATTTTAGTTGATTGAAGATTTCAACTTTTTGTAAGCTGAAAAAAGGGAAAGTCTTTTTGAATCATTTCCTCTATACAAGCAGAAGATTTTAGAGCTTGCGAGAAGTGTATCGAATAAATTAAGAGATAATTCACTTAAATGTATTTTACAAGAATATTTAGATCTAGCACCAGGTATAGTAATATAATTTTATTTCATATTTTTTTGTGTATTTATAATTATAATTTAAATTTTTCAGAAAGTGAAGAAGCATCGTCTGTTGCTGCATTTTTAGTGTTACCATTCCTATTTAGTGCAGTTCCAACAAAAAGAAAGAGAGGAAAGTCTACCTGGAAACCGTCTAAAACTGAAATGAAAGATGGATTTATTACTCATATCAAATCCCATTCAGAACTTCAAGAAACTATAACTCGCAGAAAAAATAAGTTTTTTAAACTCGGATTAACATTACGGCCATTGGTTATAATAGTTGGGCCAAATATAAATGAAATAACTCAGTATTTTGTTTATGTCAATGGTACGTTCTATGTATTAAATTCTACACTGTCTTCGGTGGATTGTTGTTTTAAAGCAATACACGCCTTAAATCTTGAGTATCCATTAGAAAGCATCCCAATTTGGTCATTTGTTCAAAAATGTTTTTATCAAATAAATACTGCATGGGATATTGAGTTTGTGTCAGTTAATTCTCTGTTAAGCGATATTAGGTTGCACGATACTATTGTAACACCATAGAATATATTTTATGTTTATTACATTATAATATTTTCTTTTAAATAATATAAACTTATTAAATTTTTTAGCTTTAACATGCCTTCTTGCTTTATATGTAAAGAATCCTTTTCATTAATTTCAACATTATGTAAACATTTTCAAATTAAACATGCCACCCATGATTTTGTGAAATATATTTGTATTGAAATGAACTGCGATAGGTCTTTTCATTTATTAAATTCATTTAAAAAACATTTAGCTACTCATCTAAAAGATGCATTAATAAAGGAATCCAATATTTTTACTAGTGTTGATGAAAATTTTTCTGATGTTAATAGTAGTGGAAGCATTGTTAACTCATCTCCCATTACTCCCCAAAACTTTATATCAGCTACTGCAGATGATTTTTATGATTTTCGTTTGACAGATACTTATATTGGAAAATTTTTAGCATCTTTGTACTCTAATGCTCAAATCCCCCGTAATGTTATTCAATTGATTATAGAAGGCATGGCAGGTATAATTGAAGGTATAAAAAAATCCTTGTTAAATAGCAATTTGACAATTCCTCTTAATATTTTCGATCATATAAAGTCTGTATTTGAAAATATTGATACAACATTTTCAAAATTAAACACAAAATATAAACGTATTAAATATTATACTGATAAGGGTTCATATATTGCGCCCTAAAGATATGTATAATAAACTAGATTGCTAACTGCTGCATCTTACTCATGTGATTAGTTGAAGCAGACGGCAGCCATTTAATTCGAGGCCTATGGGCTTTATCACAGCCTTAGATTTGTTTGATAAGGAAACCGATAAAAAAATAAATTATAGAACAAGTAACAAAACAAAAAACTTTTTATTGCACTTTATTTTTCTCATTTATACAAATTTTCCATCTAAATATAAATAACAATTATTAACATAGTTTATTCTGATAGGTTAACAATTTTTACATGTTATAAAATAAAATGGTTTTACTGAGTTTCTGTCGTTTACTAGCAGTTTTCATAATCAAGGATGTTATTATTTTACTATAAGAATATAATCTCACATTAAGGTAGATTCTGGTTACTTTGTTTATAATGTCAATTTTGTGAGGTCTTGCCAATAAATCTGTTGAATTCCAGCAAGTATCACATTCTGGAAATAGTATGGCGTTTGTCGCTAATGAGTTTTGTACACTTATCATAATTTTTAAATCCATATTTTTAATAAACATTTGTTTTTTATCCACCATAATGGTTTTAAATAATGTTTCTGTCAATTTAACAATTTTGTACACCCCATCAGAAG
>NW_020271905.1:0-3059 GCF_003268045.1 Sipha flava | reverse complement strand
GGCATGATTGGAAATATAGTATAAACTATTATAATTTCTAAATAAATGCACAACTACTCAGTTCACGTTTTTACAATACGTAAGTAGACAAATGACAAATTACAACAAATTGATAAGGCAAAATCTACATCGGCCTCGATTAAAATGGCGGATAATGACTTCGCATCTTATCATCAGTTAGCAATCTAGTTTATTATACATATCTGTGTTGCGCCCCAAGAGTATGTTGTTGGAGAAAGGCTAAATGATAATAGAAATCAAAATACTTTTTCAATTATTCCAACTAATTGTACAGCTCAATTTATTCCAACAAGACACGTTTTGAAAAATTTTTTTGAAATTAAAGATATTCTATCCGACACTTTTGATTATATTAATAAAATAAAAAGTTGTAATACAATTTTAATGAATTTTATTCAAGGTAGCCTTTGGAAAAATAAAATGAAAGAACACAATAAAAATCAAATAGTATTACCAATATTTGTTTTTTGACGATTATGAGGTAGGGAATCCTTTGGGTAGTCATTCCAGTATACATAAATTAGGTGCTATATATTTGACTGTCCCTTGTGATAGAAGCTGTTGGCTACACTGTCGTGTGTGGCGCATGTCCGTTTGGTGCTGTGTGTGACCGCTTACGGTTCTAGTTACTCATTTTTATTATTTTGTATTATATAATTATGTTATGTTTAAATGTTAATAGTTATTCATATTTGGTTATGTTTTGATGTTTATGTTGATTGTTAAGTCTCTTTTGTTAAAGTATTCGGCCCATTAAACAGTTTTATTCGTTAATGTTTATTATTCAATTTATTTCAAAGTTTATAACACTTGCATACCTATCCATCGTCAAGCTTCACTAAATAATATATTTTTAGTTTTATTGTTCCATTCAGCTGATAGACAAACATTTGGAAATAATATTATATTTAGACCACTCATTGACGAATTAAACTACTTAAAAGAAACTGGTATTGAAGTTAATACTGATAAGTTTAAAGGAAATATTAAGTTTTAATTAGGTCTCATTATAGGTGACAATCTTGGGATTCATAGCATAACTGGTTTTGTGGAAAGTTTTTCATCAAATTATCCTTGCAGAATGTGTAAAATTAAAAAAGAAGACATGAAAAAGCAATGCTATGTTGATATAAACTTGCAACGAAGTTGGGAACAATATAATTTAGATGTAATTGATGGTGATGTTACTAGAAGTGGAATAAAAGAGGCTTGTATTTGGCATGATATAAAAAATTTTAGAGTATTAGACCAAGTAGGAGTAGATATAATGCACGATTTATTGGAAGGGGTTTGTAAATATGATATGACGTTTTTAGTATTTTATTATGTTTATGATTTAAAATTGTTCTCCTTGGAAGTACTTAATGATAGAATACTTAGTTTTGATTATGGGCCTGATAAAGGCAGCAAGCCTACTGTATTAAATGTAGAAAATATTCGCAAGCATAATATTCGTCTTTCTGCATCTGAAATGATGACATTAGTTCGTTATTTTGGTTTACTTATTGGAGATTTTATTCCAAGAAACGATCCGGTATGGTACCTTTATATCCTTTTGAGGCAAATTCTTGACTTAATTACTTCCTTGTCGTTTCAAAAAGGGTGTTGTGAACTTCTACAAACTCTGATAGCTGAACACCATGATCTATATTTAAAATATAGTAATCTATATCTTAAACCAAAATACCATTTTATGTTGAATTATCATACATTATTGAAAAAATTTGGGCCCCTTGTTTCTTTATGGTCAATGCGAATCGTAGCAAAACACCGAATTTCAAAAATATCTGTTAACACTTCTAGCAACAGGCGTAACATATGTAAAACACTTGCGATTAAGCATCAGTTGCAGTTAAATGATATGTTCCTTAAAGGCACTTTAAGTAATGAAATTGAAATAGGTCCATCTAAATTTATCATTGATTCAGAGGTGGAAGAAATAAAAAGACATAATATTCAAATTGACTCAAAAGACTTGCTAATTAAATCGCCGTTTATTTTGGTAAAAGGCACTAAATACAAACCTAAAATGGTACTTATTTGTAATATTGAAGAAAATGAACTTCCTAAATTTTGTATAATACAACAAATTTTTCTATATGATAATAAGTATGTCATTTTTAAGTGTGTAGAACTTGAAACAATTGTGTTTGATGAACATATATTCTCTTATGAGGTAAAAGAAGAGAATAATTATCAATTTTTGTATCACCATATGTTACCTTCCTTCATTCCAAATAATATTAATATATTACCTAATGGATATAAATATGTAACATTGTGAAGCGGCATTTAGATATATTCTGTGACACTATTATATTGTATGTAACTTAAAAAATATTTATTTTTAAAAATGTAATATCAATATAAAATTGGTTATTGTTATTCATGTTAATATTATTGTCTATATTTTAGTACAAATGTATAGTTTAATATTTTGGTAAATATAGTATAAGTTATTAAAATAAAGTCATCTAAAGTTATCAATCAAATATGTACAAATATTGTTTAATTAATTTCTCAATTATTTATACACTTAAAATGTATAATAAGAAATATTGTAATTAAAAATGGAAGTTATTAATATGATTTTTAATAATATAAGTATTGATTGAAAATGTATACATAAAAATGTAATTTACTCCAAAATAAATTTTTTTTTATACCATACAATATTATGTTTTGTTTATTTATTTCAAATGTAATGTCTTTATGTTTTATTATTTTACTTTCAGTAGCCAGAAATTTAATAGAAATTTTGATACTTAGTTCTACAGATCTGAACTGTAGGGTTGACACAATGCTTTGTAACAATAAAAAGCAACATTAGTAGATTGTACTAAACTATATAGTTTAACTTACCTAGTATTATTGTAATGATTAAAGACTGAATTGTAATAAACACTTAAATGTACATGGTTGTATTTACAATTTAATGTGTGTAGCGACCAACAATTAGGGATCTACAACAAAGCATATTAGTCTATCTACATCAGTGGTTCTCAACCTTTTTTAGTTCACGGCACACTATTATACAT
>NW_020271904.1:0-2632 GCF_003268045.1 Sipha flava | reverse complement strand
GATATCTTCACGGTCGATATCACAGTGCGTTATATAATTATTTCGTTTTTCTTTTCGTAACCAATTATGCAAAGCACATGCTGCTAATACGATTTTATCCACTGTATTCACATCAGTAGCGATAGGTTTTTGAAAAATACGAAATCGGCTTACTAATATTCCAAAAGCATTTTCAACTATCCTCCTAGTTCTGGATAGTCGATAGTTGAAAACTTTCTGTACCAATGTTAAATTGTCACCTGGGTAAGGTTTCATCATATATGGTTTTAACAGAAATGCACCATTGGCAACAATCACTCCACCATTTGGTAAAAGATTATTCTCTAGTTTATTATAAATAGAGCAATTTCTAAATACACTTCCATCTGATGCCATGCCACATGCACCGACATCAATATATCGGAAACAATAATCGTCATCTACTATTGCCATAAGAACAATACTGAATACTTTTTTGTAATTAAAATATATACTGCCACTGTTGTCGGGAGCTACAATTTGTATATGTTTTCCGTCAATAGCGCCATAACATAGTGGAAAGTTCCATCTGTTTTTAAATCCATTTTCTATTTCCGCCCATTCTTCGTTATTTGTCGGGAGCTGTAAATATTACAATTAATGAAATCCAAAGTAAAATAATGTATATTATCGAATATATAAATTAATATTAATTTTTTAAATTGTGTGTGTATGTTTATACTTCAATGAAGACAATTTTTTTTAAAAATTTTAGGACAGTCAAGAGTTAGAAACAATTGATGAAATTTTAGTTAACAATGAATGACACGCTCCGTTTTACTTGATACGATTAGTCGTGTTCGATATAACATACAATAAGTCGTTGCGTGTAACAACAAATTTTTAACGGACGTCATATCGACGTTCGTGTGCCCGCTTTAGTACGTGCGTTAAAAATTACGTTTGTCGAAACGCGCGTACTTTGAGCGTCCGTGTGGGCTCTGCCTAATATGTACTACAGTATATTTTATAGAATTATAGAAATGATAAAAAAAAAACCAGAACCCCAATGCCAGCTGTACATAACAAAGATAATGTTAGTTATTATTTAAATTATCTAACATTATTATACGCCCTAAAAATAACTGATGTATTTTTCCACATTATCGGATTATCGGAATATTCGTAACGACTCTCCGGATTTCGATCTCCGTCAGTCCATCAGTCCATCCTCATTTAATAATAATCGACTCTATGGCAGTGTCTTTGTGTGCATGTTGACGATGTTGTTTGATATGTAATTATTGTGATTTGTGAATTTCATTAATATATATTATGTAATTTCTCATTTGTAAGAAAGTTCTTACTACACGACTAATGATTTTTTTTGTTTAATGATTAGTTTTTATTTGTAACTCGTTTTTTAAAATAAAATAGCGCGAGTTACTTAATAGCATTTTTTAATTCTTAAAAAAAAAGAAGGTAATAGAAAAAAAGAAAATACAGTATTTACATATTTTTTTAAAAAAATCGTAATGATAAAGAATGCTGTGATGATGTAAGTACTTTGATCAATTTATATATTGTTTTCATAACTCAAATTTTGATTTAATTTTAAATTTTAAAGGATAATCTTAATCAAACTAATAAAAAATAAAATATAATGAAATAACTCTGTGACTGAATATTGTATTGTTAGATCAGTCTTCATGTTCAACATTACAACAAAAAAAAGTAATAATAAATATTACTTAGTAGTTTAATTTAGTGTTGATTATATACAAAAAATTAGTTACCTACTGCATTAGGGCCAACTAATAATACTATTTGCTTAATTGCACTAATACTTTGCTAATATTGCTATGTTGGATACAACATAATGAATAAATAATACAAAAATATTGAATGTTGACTTCTTTAATTTTTAAAAAACTGCTTTAAATTTTGATTATTGTTCTTCCTCAGGATGAAATTATTGATAATGAATTGGAAACTCATTTTAGATCAAATGATGTAGGGCTATTTGCTAATTGTACACTTACTGACTGTGATACAAAGCTTGCAAGTTAAATGTAGTAGTGTAAGCGGCTATAATAAGCTACTTTGCATTCTAAATCTATTATTTTATTATTTCACTAGCAATTAACATAACTATATCATCTACATTTTATTATGCAGTCCTATATCTATATTATGTCTAATTAAATTTAATATATGATATTGGCTTAAAATTGCAGATGCTATGAAAAAACAAGGACAGTTTAAACATATATGCAAAGATGAAATAGAAGAAATCATAAAATATGATTTGGTTCAAGCTCCATTTGCTATCAAAAGACTCCTACAAAAGACAATCAACTAAATAATTTTTTCTATTTTCTATTAAATCTTGTTATGATTCAACAAAATAAACAAAGATAATTTTAATACAGTATTTCTAATTGATTTAGATTTTTATGATTACCTAATCATATATTATAATATAGTGTGTATTATGAGCAATGTGTAGCGTAATGTCTGGCCATAGTCACTGAAAAGTGCTAGGAGATCACTGGGTCTTTAGTGACAAACCTATGTCCCACATACACAAATGTGTCTCCAACTCATGCTCCCCTACAGTTTCCTCCCTTACAGACAACGACCATAGTTGCCACGGCTTAATAAATAAATAATT
>NW_020271903.1:0-5031 GCF_003268045.1 Sipha flava | reverse complement strand
GCGGTGATTGAATTACTTTGAAGTATTTTTTCTAGGGTAAACGCCTGGGTATTACGTGCGACCCTGGAGGGAGTGCCCTAACCAGAATCACAGAATGCCACAGGATAAACGTAATCATCACGATGGCACAAAACGTATGTATATATAATAAGCATATATTTATTGATAAGTCGTCGTTAGGTGGGGTACAGCGATAACCGGCGGCTAATTGGCCTAATTGGGTTTCCGGATGTGTTGCTTATACGAATCGCCAAAACACTATATCTGAATACGATTCACAACAACAAATACACGCCGGCTTTTGCGCGCGGCCCATAGATTTACTTGCCCCGGGCCGTGTGTTGTGCTCGACCGTCCAACGCCGTCGCCATCATGTCCGTCGCATTGTACGCCGTGGTAACGTTGATCGCCTTATATCGCCTTATCTCTGGGATGTATGTTTTTGTTTCATACGGAACATCACATTGCAATGTTAATATAATATTTCGAGGATGTCATTTTGTAATTGTTACTTTATTATAGATTTGTGACATCCTTGTAACATTATAAAATCTAACTTTCATTAACATCTCGTTGAAATATTGATAGGACGTTTCAGAGCTGTTTTAATTGGATGTATAATGTATACCTATAGATATATATATATATTATTTATATATAAATTTATTATTTATTATTATTCATTTATATATAAATGTTCTAATATAATAACTATCTATATATATTTTATCATAATAATATACTAGTTGTATATAAATAGCCATTTGATATTAAATATCTAATCGTAAGTTTGGGTTTTTTGTTTGATTTTGTTATCGTAAACTGCTGCAATGTTTATTAATAAACAAATAATTATTTTCCACTGGTATTGACCGCCGCGCCGCGTATCATTGACTCGAATACTCGACAGTTTACCTTGACACCACGCGAACAATTTTGACTGGTTATTATTTTTTTTTTTTTTTGGTGTTTTATTAAACTTTAAAGTATTATTCTGTTTATTAGTGTTCATTAAATGTTAAATTTTGTATAGTTTTTCCTGTATACTTAAAAAAAAGTATTAGGTATTTGATGTACCTAATGTCTACGATATCTACAAGTCGTAAGGTAAGTTTTTACAGTTATAACAATACATTATACTTATTTATATTTCATAAGATTATTATTATTTTATGTGGTAACCACTTTTCATTTACCTGTTTAATGAAAATATTCTCCTAAAATGTACTCTTTGGCATAAAAAATGATTAAAACCGAGACAATAATCTTAGGTAGGTACCTATGTCATTTATTTTCCTATAATACTACCTATCTTATTCTGCAATTGAAATATAATTTTATAACTCCTGTATCCTGTACTTTTTTTTTAATATGAGTTACTTCATTAAAATTACAATTTTAATATGCAATTAAATATCTACCATTTTATTAGAATAAATAATTTTATTGATAGGCATTTATCAAAATACCTAAATCACGAGGTAAATCATTTATTTCATTATTTGTAAAGATTTTAAACTTATCAAGTTACTTAAATAAAAATAATATTATTTTACCTAGCTCCCTATATTGTTTCAGTACATTGTATTCATATGTATAACATTTTATTCACTGATGTGTAATAATATTCCAACCCTAACTAGTGTATGTGGGTAATCTATATTATAATACCAACACCTAGTACTTAATTTAACAGGTACATATATTGAGTATGTACTTACAATGTATTAAATTAATTTTTTGATTTTTTTATACCTAGGGTCGACCCTCAAAGCGATGGGTAGTTGTTGTTTTCACTGATGCAAAAGATTTTAGTATTGTACCTGTTAATTGGCTGGGCTTAGACTTAAATCAGATAACTTTAACAGAGTATAACTTATCATCAATTCAATACTGCAGATGGCCACCATTCAAGGTGACTAGTAGTGAATTGTTAAAAGCTGATAATCCAGACGAAACATGGTCATTGTACAAAATAAAAATTAATAATAAAATATATGGTAATTAATTTGTATTAATATAAATAACTATAGTCTAATTTTAATGTATGATTACTTATATTTTAGCAAATTTTAAGCAGGCATGGCATTCGCAAGTAGAATTGGAGACCTCTGCTGCTGAAAGTGAAGAAGCCACTCCCAAAAAAAAGAAACGTCTTTCAAATTCATATTCAGATGAAAGCGACATTGAAGGTATTTTGATTTACATATTATCATGTATAAGATTTTTTAGAATTATCTTATTTTTGTATTATATTTATTTATTGCGTTTTTGAGTACTCTAATGAAAACCTCTATAAAAACCTGATTTAATGAATATTTTTATATAGGTACCTACCTATCATTATGTTTTTTTTTTTTTTTTTGTTATTAATATATAGTAGCTTCTCTATAATGCCTATCAATAGTAACTCACTTCCGAAAACAGATGTATCTAAAAAAAAATTCACAGAGTTGCATGTAAATATTACAGCTAATCATCAACTAAAAATTCCTATTTTATCAGCCAATCCAAATGAATTAACTACATTACCTTCTGGCTCTAATAAGGACCATACATATTCACCAAACAGATACAACCAGGTACTTAATAATGTTTTATTTTATTTTTAACAACTAAATCACATAAATTGTTATTTCATTTTTACTTAATTTATTTATAACCATAGTTTTTAATTTATATACTTTCATAGGATGTGAAAAATAATTTTTATTGTAAATTGGATCATTATTTAGTAAAAATATTATATTGCTAATGTAATTGTTTCTAACAATAATATAATTTATTATTAAATTTTGCTAATCATTTTGTAACTAAACGTTTTAATAAAGGATATTCAAATTTGAATATAGAATATTTTCATGTTTATTACATGTTATGTTTTAAATAAATAAATAATTTAGTTTGTAATACTTGCATCATGTTTTTAACTTTTACACATTTAAAATTTAAATTATCCTATCCAATTAAGAATTTTTAACTATATAAATGAAATAATTAAAGTAATAAAATCATTCAAATCATATAAAAAAAAAAAAAATCATAGTCAACTTGCATAATAATGTAACAGTTATAACAATATGACAATTACAATATTTAATATTTATACTAAATATGATGATGCATAAAATATAGATGAATAATACGTAATGTCTTTTATGCATAATATAAATTACACATTTGGTTATAATACATGCCAACCTGTTTTTTAGTCAAATATCTGATAGATTTTGTGATTTTGCTAAATGATCTTATTTAGTTTTTTGATTTTTTTAATTTGTAAAGTTAGCAGAAATGTTTAGAAATAATAGACTAATTTGTTTTATTGTTAACAGCTGATTTCTCCACTACCAACCCCACATTATTTTGAACCAGTATATGAACCTTATGTTCCCTCATCTTCAAACAATTCCCAGTACGACATGCATTATTGGTAAAAATCAATATAATTTTCTTTTTTTGAATTGTTTACTTTGACTCATTTATAACATCACTTCATATTTTTAAATATTAATTTGCTGAAATGTGTTATTTTTGTGCAGATAATAATATAAGTACAAATCAGATGGTCAGTGACACATTAATTCAAATTCAAAAAGAGCTAATATCTAATAAATTTTTGTTGAAGCGCTTATTATCAAAAGTTGAAGTCTTAGAACTTAATTCTAAAAATAATTGGAACTCTACAACAACCAACAATAACTACATTGATTCAAGTTTTATATCGCTATTTCCAATCAGAAACAAAGAAGAATTTTTATCAATTGAAAATAAAATTATCAATGAGCCTGATTTTATTTCTATGCTGGTACTTAGCGCATATATATTTTTTTAAGTCTCAAATTCTTATTTTGTATCTCGTAATATTTTTTCAAATCTTATAGGAATCATTTATTGGAAGTATTGGTGGTTGTGGCACTAAAAACAACATAACGAGAGTCTTACAAAAATTATTCAATGATGAATTTGCTGTAATTGCTACTTTTACTGGTCGTGGAAAAAATATATTGGTGGCTTTAGGCTCTTCAGAAATAATTAAGCTGGTTAAAAGTAAATAATTTTCCATCATATCCATTTATATGTACAATTTATATCATGCTCATGCAAATTACAATTTTTATATAATATGTGCAAACTTTATTTTAATAAAAATAACTAAACAAAATTCGAAACATGTAATTACAGATTCTGAGTACGAAAGTGTGGTTGCTAATTGGTTAAGGCATGGAAATACTAGATTGAGTAGAATCAAATGTATCAAATGATTCACTTATATTTATTTATGCAGATATTTATGAAAAAATATGGCCTTTAGTATAGTATTATAAAATTTTAAATAAATGTATTAACCCAAAATCATTTAAAATTATACATTAGGTAACTAATGTATTAAATTTATTATATTATAAATATTTATACTAATACATGTGCATAGATTTTCAATAAAAAAACCACTTATTTATCTTATGAAATTGTATTTGTTTGTTTGATTTTATGATTGTAAAATAAAGAAAAGGAAAGATATATCAGCCTTATCATTAAAATATTTTCAACAATTATTAAAAGCAGAACAAGACAAGTTTGTTATTTCAGCACCAAGAGCAAATTTGAGCAGAATGAATATTGTACCAATTGTGAGTAGTAATTATGATGCAATGAGTAGTGTTAAAAGTGTTATACCACAATTATCAATATCAGATAGTGATATTATGATTCCTGCAGTTGAATGTTCTAATATGTTGAATGAACTACATGATTCAAATAATTGTATCCCTTGTATTGATACTTCTAGTAAATTCCAAACAACTAATGACATACCATTGTTAGTAGAAAATAATGCATCTAAAAATGTCAGTTTAAGTGATAAATTACGGTTATTAATAGTAAAATATAAAGTTTCACACAATTTTTGTAATAGTTTACTTCAAATATTACAAAGTGAAGGATTAGATGTCCCCAAAAATGTGAGAACTTTGATGAAAATACCTAAAAATCATGAAATAATTGATGTTTCTGGAGGCTCATATGTGC
>NW_020271902.1:0-4698 GCF_003268045.1 Sipha flava | reverse complement strand
GTCCCAGACGATGAGCGCAGTGTCGCGAATCCTGTGCGCCATGCGAGACTGCAATTTGATTGTGGAAGTGGACTCGTTCGTGAGCACTCCGAAAGGCAAACCAAAGGTGGAATGTACAGTCCTTCCACCGTCCAACAGACCGGCCGTGATCCCGGTGAACGCCACCGCCAGTACATTCATGTTTCGGCCACGCAACACAGACATGAGACAGAAGTAGAGTATCGTTTTACCAGTTCCACCGGGGCCGTTAACAAAGAAGACCTTGGCGCTCGGACGGGGGTCCAATACTGCGGCCATCACGCGATCGTACACAGCCCTCTGTTCGACGTTGAGCTGCTGGAGTAACACATCACCCCGCTCCGCTTCACCAATAGCGTCATGTACCGCGTCTGGAAGTTCTTCGATCACGTTTGGAACAGGCAAACCAAAATCAGCAAGCGATTTACCGTGGGTACCGAGTAAATGATTTATGGCGTTAAGACAAGCCGCCCTAGCAGCGTCTTCCGGCTGGTTTCGCAAGAAATCCGACATCAAATGTTCCTCAACACCATTGTAAAGTCCCAGCGGATTGGTCGGCAAACAGTACACGCAGATGATTGTGAAGAGGGCCCGAACTTGACGTGGAGTGTCGTGTGTTGGCAGGCCTCTGCCAGACAGCGGCTCCACGCCGTATCATCTTCGAGCAACCCAAGTGCCGTCGCGGCTGCTTCGTAACTGGGATGAAGCACGCCGTCAACAGTCTTCACGTCGGCGAACGACACACAGCCCCGCCTATGTACAAGCAACAAACGAAGGTAGAAACGCTCGCGGTCTAACGGACTTACCGAATACATTCGACCTATGACCCGGTCGCCAGTGTTTGTTCTTCTCCTAGTCCAAGTGCATGTTGAAACATTCCAACAATAGTGATTGGGCACTTCGTGGTACAGGTATTGTCGAGCCTTTGGATCCGTTGCGTTCAGGCGGAAGTATGCGGTAAGGTTGGTGTCTCGAAATCTTGCTCGTTCGACCTGTTGTATCAGTTCACCGGACCTGAAAAAAACATTATGTCTACCTTCTAAATGTACAGCCAATCGAACAATGACATGGCTCCTGTTCTGCATACGGAAAGAGAATAGTCTCCAGATCGCTTCCGGTGCGCTCACGTACCTCGTGTCGATGAACCTCTGAATTTCGTCGTTAGTGCAAACCCGAACTGTGGCCACGTCATGACCTTTGTATACGTACTTCTACAGGTAAATGACGCTTTTAACTGTCGAACACACTTCCACATTGATATGCGCATTGTATTTCAGTAACAAATAAGGGTTGTACGGCACAACGGAATCGTTGAAGAGCTCTCTGTTCCTCACTAAAGCTGCACGGCCGTTGTCTCTACGTCTGTAGGCAGGATAACCTCCAGCGCTCCTGAACTGCGTTTTGCTGTTGAAAGGTTTGGGAAAATCTTTCTGACATTTCCCGTCTACCATGCAGGAGCACACTGGGTTTAAAACTCCGTAAGGTCCATGCATCATGTTGGTTACCACAATGTCGTAGAGTTCTCTCTCGGTGTCTGGGTCGGGTATCTCGGTTCGAATCAGTTGGTCTACATCCTCGGCGACCTTCGGTTTGTACATTTCCTGCAAAATTAACAAAATGTGAGCGTGCGGCAAACCCCGCTTTTGGAATTCGACCACGTATACAAAAGCTTCGACCCTGCCGAATATGTGATGTTCGGTTATATCGCGCATAAGATCCTGCAGTTTGAGGTTGAACACTCTGGACACCAATTCCGGTCTGTCAGACGATACCACTCTCGGAGGTAGATTTTCCACGATTTCAGGCCACCTAGGGTTGCACGTAAAAGTAATAAATAAATCGGGTTTACCAAATTTTCGCACAATAGCCATGGCGTCTTGATAATTGAGTTGCATGCTACGCGGACTGCCTGCGAAGGAAGAGGGCAGTATGACGCGACGGCCAACGGCGTGTTGCTGATCCTGCGGAACGTCCTGTACGGCGAGATGGTCCATCAGACCCTGGTAGGATTCGGAGCGCAACTGGTCCTGGTTGTTTCGCAAATAGCTCAACCTGCTCGCCTCGACTCTGACATAATGGTCACTCACATATTGCTGAAACAAAAATCGACTGTTATGAATAGCACTGAACCGAGCGTTCGGCTTGTTTAAGCCGTCGTAACGAACGGCCAAACGATAAACGAATACTCCTTCGGTGAAACGTTTTGATTGACGCGGGTGCGGCGTGGTCCTTCGTGCGGCATGAACGTGGCCCATCCGCGTTCGCCATGCGGGAATAATAGCGGATAGAGCAATGGGTCGGTATGACGGCTGGTGGAAGGTATACGCCGGTAGTTGACGTTGGGGTTCGGATTCCGATCGTACACAACAAAGTCCACGTTTTCCGGAGGATCGCCGTCATTTCCAATGAATACTGCAGCAATCTCACGCACGGCCGGCTCGTTGCGTCGTCCCGGGTCCCTGGAATCGCGTACAAAATACATACTTACAGTCCGAGGCGGTCTCGCCGGATTTTCCACCGCAGCCGCAAACTGTTCTCTGTTCCATATTTCCGTCATATACATGAACATTTGGGCGTACGGGTTGATCTCTCTCAGCAGGATGTCCAGTCTCTCCAAAAGATCCGGCCTGCACGCGGAGTTGACGGGGTTTCGAATGCGGCTCTGGGTCGCCAACCGCGTGTCCACGAAGTACAGTTGACAGAACCGTGGAATGGCGTCCGGTCCGGCGGCCGCGTCACTGATCAGATGATACGTTTGGCCGTGCATGACGAACGTTCTGGGTCCTCGTCCTGGGGGTGCCTGGAAATCTTGTGTGACCAGAGACGCGAACGCTATGGCATTGTTGTACTGACGGACCTCGTTCTGAAAATACCTATTCTCCGGGCCGTCTTCGCTGAGCAGCCTCCGCAGTGCAAGTGGAACCTCTCGCAACGCTCTGTCACCTGTCAACAAAACTTTACCATCTCCACAACAAATATAATGCTCACCTATAAAATGTCTCGCGCAGCAGTGAGGACAAACGCGATCCATCGGTCCGATGAATAAGCGGGCGGGTGCCGGCGCGGTAACTCGTGCGGCAATCAGTTCTTCAATGACAACGATGTTGGCCATCAAGTCTTCTTCGATGATCTGTTCGTCGACCAAGTCAACGTCGTTCACCGTTACCTCTTCCACCTCGACGGTATCACCAACGACGTCTTCGACCACTGCTACTGGCGCATCTGGTAACACGGCATTCCTCGGTACCGCGTGACGGCGGAGAATACGTCGAACGGTTGTAACCCTGAAGTCGTCATCATCGAAATGTCTCGAACACAGTTTTGACATCGCGAGTACTTGGTTCCGATCGATTCCGTGGTGCGAGACAAACTCTAACCATTCATTCCGAACCATCTTGTAGCGAGCGTTGTGCAGGACACTACGATCGGTAACACATTAATTATTTAACGACGTAGCACGTTGTATGAAATCTTGAGACGTAGGTTGAGAGAGATAGGTAGATGAATAAATTTAACACTGGTATATTAAACTTATAAACTTACTATTTTTATTAATTTATCACAATAAATTAACAAACAGTTAAAACACAAAAAATTAAAATAACAAGTTATTCTGGGCTAAGAATTATATACTCGCGGCGATGTGGCTGTAACAAAGTCCACGACGAGCAATAATTTATTTAACAGGGGAAATGATCAGTCTAACTACCTATCTACATCTGAATAATGCTAAATTCTCAACCCGTATTTATACAGGTTCCAATGACGTAAAAGTGGCCTAATTCTAATATTACTTTATTTTGCCCTCAATTTAGCATTATTATGTAAAAACGTGAAACTACTTGTTGTTTTCACCTTTACCCTGGTTTTCCTGCGTATATGCGAATTTAATATATTATCTATTTTACTATTTTAATCTATTAAATAATCAAAATATTATTTTGATTACCTATTAAATTTAGCTGGACCTTGGCGAATTTATTAATATGCGTAATAAGTTATTTTTGATTATTAAATATTGATTAATTAAATGCTGATTATAAAATACGCCTAGCCTTGGGTTTACTACATCCCTCCACTCTAAGTTGAAAGTCTCTGACTTTCCCAATAAAAAAAAATAAAAAAAATAAGATAATTGAAAAAAATAATTAGAATAATGACTAGCTAACCCCTTATGATTTAGTAAAAAGTTTTAATTTGGGATACATAAATGAGGTTTCCTCATTCTCTTCCTTTAGAGTTAATGCTAGATCTTCCACATTTGGTGCTGTGGCTTCCATGGAGTGTTCTTCTATGTTGACCTGAGTCCCTTTGTCCTCCATGTGAATTGAATATGGTGTTAGTTTTGTATTGTCATTTTTGAAAGTTCTTCGTTTATTATACCACATAATACAACTAATATTTATTATGATTACCAATAATAATGTTATTATTCCGATAACGAAAAACATATATAATTTTATTTCGATTTTCGTATATAGATCCTTTTGTTGTATTTGCTCTGTGATTTGATCTTGAGTGTACGTTATGTCATTTAAATCGTACATTTGGCTAGTTCTTATGTGATGTGACTGAATTGTTTTAACATAACGACTACGTATGGTATCTCCTGGTAATTCCTTAATTATTGAAGTAGGAATGAAATCGGAATATTGTGTTTTTCCTGCGAGTCGCCCTGGA
>NW_020271901.1:0-2742 GCF_003268045.1 Sipha flava | reverse complement strand
GTATTTGAGTACAAATACAACATATCTACCTAAACTACTTAAACAAATTTACTACAAAAATATGTAGTGAAGTATAATATGCAACAGTTGTAGGTATTTCATTTAATATATATATATATACATATATCATATAATAACTGATGTACAACATGTTTTAAAACCTAAAACAATTGATATTTATAAATAAGACATACAATCCTAGAAAGGGGTCTAATATAATTACCGCACACGGGCCTCCTATTTTATAGTTGCGGCACTGTCTGTAACCTAACTTTCTAAACATTGGGTTATTTATTCATGTACAAAATGAAGGAATTAATAAATTTTCATAGTGAACCAATTGTTTATTGAATTATTGTTAAAATAGCCATAACAATAATTTTGTATTTGATACACGGAAAAAAATATTTTGTTGTAGTAATCTATTTTTTGGTTTTTGACCACCAACATTTTCGTAATTGTTACAATTTAATTACTGTTAACTGTTTCTGTTACAATTACAGAACAAAGTAGTTATAGGTATATTAATATTTAGTATCACTTATTGATTAAGTGTAGCTACAATACAATATTTGCCGTTGATGTGAACAAGGGATATGTTATCATTACCAAAATATATTGGTAATTCCATCATTTATTTAATCTGATGCAACAAGAATATTTGGTTGCTTTTAATAAGCTCTATATTGTCATTACTAAAATTATTGTAGGGACAATAATTCTTTAGTTTAATACAGCTAATGCGTTCTGATTAATGCAACATATTTTATAGTTAATAATATGATCATATATATTTCAATAAGCAATTAAAAGTTCATAAATTTACATAAATAACAGAAGAGTTAATACAATAAATACAATATAAACGTAAAATTATTATTATAAATGGCTTAGAATATTATATAAAATAAATAATTTGTAATTAATGATTAATTTATATGTATAGTGTACATACACAATATAAATTTAGGTAAGACTATTTATAATTAAACATAAAACCAAAAAATATAATACTTATTTAAAAAATAAAAAATATTAATACTGGGTATTAACACATACAATATTTAGAGTAGGAATCATTTATTTTTAGTAATAAATAAATAAATATTAACAATATATACAATATAAAAGCATACATGAAAAAATGTTCAAATACAATTTTTTTTAAAGTTTATGGTCTTTTAAAAACTACCTCTAACTGTTATATATCTTTTACCACTTGAAAGAGTACTTTTATTATTTGGCATGGAAGTTAATAAAGAATCATATGAAACAAATATACTTTTTTCATATTCTACATCAACCTCATATGCAAAATAATGTTCATTGAACATAATTGTATTAAGTTGAAAGTAAAGAAACACTACTTGATACTTATTACAAACAAAAATTTCATCAATTAAACAGAATGTAGGTAAATCTATCTAATTTATATTTAATGTCAAAGCCATTTTAGATTGATATTGAGTACCTTTAATATTAATCCATGGATATTTCAGTACTGAATCAAAATATTCAATATTAATATACATTTTTATTCTTTTTATAACATTATCGATGTCCACGATTGATTGAGGAGGACCCAGTTCTATATTTTTACCTAGAGTACCTTTTAAAAATAAATAATTGAGTAGTAATTGATGTTTAATCGTAAGTGTCTTACAAATATTATGTCTATTACTTGATGTGTTGGCTGATATTTTTGATATGCGATTTTTAGCCTCATACCGCATCGACCATAAATGTATTAAAGGACCAAATTTTATCATCATGGTATGGTAATGCAACAAGTAATGATATTTTGATTTAAGATTAATTTTACTGAATTTAAGGTATATTTAAGGTATTTAAGTTCGTTATGTTCAGCTACAAGAGTTTGAAGTAATTTAGAACAATCTTTTTGTAATGATATAGAAGTTAGTAAATTTAAAATTTTTCGTAGTAATATGTACATATCCCATACCGGTTCATTTTGAGGAACAACGTCTCCAATAAGTAAACCAAAATATCTTACCAATGACATTACTTTTGAAGCAGAAAGCCTAATAGTATTTTTACGAATATGATTTATATTTAATAACGAGGGTTTACTACCTTTATCTGGACCATAATCAAAATTTATCATTCGGGAATTTAAAGCTTCCATGGTAAATAAATTTAATTCTAAAACATAATATGATATTAAGAATGACAAATCATACTTTATTACACCTTCTAATAAATCGTGCATCAAATCAACACCTATTTGATCCAATACTTTAAATCCTTTTACATCATTCCAAACATAAAGTTCCTTGATACCACTATTATTCACATTATTTTCAATCATATCGATATTATAATCATCTACTTTCCTGATCAGTTGTTCATCTACATAACACTGCTTTATCAATACTTCTTTAGTAACCTTGCACATTCGACATAGAAAATTTGACGAAAATTTTTCAACAAAGCCGGTAATACTGTGTAGAACAAGACTGTCTCTTAAAATAAGGCCTAGTTCAAACTTAATATTTCTTATAAATTCTCCCTTAATTTCAATATCTATACCTTGATCTTTTAAAAAATTTAACTCATCTATAAGTGGTTTGAATATAACATTGTTACCAAATTTTTGCCTATCTGTCAAATGATATAATAGTGCTAAAATATTGTTTTTAGAGTAGATTGAATATGAGGTGGTAAACAAGGTATAGTAATATATACAGCGCCTAGTTTGTGCACACCGGAATGACTACCGAG
>NW_020271900.1:0-4035 GCF_003268045.1 Sipha flava | reverse complement strand
ACAATACAGAACGAGTTAATCGATTTATGTGGTAAAGAAATTTTAGATAGTATTTTAAAAAAAATTACAGACAAGGATATTTTTTACAGTATAATTTTTGATGAAACCTTAGATGTGTCTAAACGATCGCAAATTAGTTTAGTTATAATATATATTGATGAAATAACAATTAGAGAAGATTTTGTGGCATTTATAGATGCATTTGACGAAGCTCAACTTATTCAACTAAGGAGTTCTAATAATAAATTAAGTGATGATGAAGAAGTAAATATAGACAGTTCTTTTGAAAATTATGAAAGTTGCAAAAATGTAGAAGAAATATCGATAACTGGGAAAATGCTAGGGCAAATTGTTTTAAATCAACTGAGAAA
Source organism: Sipha flava (assembly GCF_003268045.1). Taxonomy (NCBI): domain Eukaryota; kingdom Metazoa; phylum Arthropoda; class Insecta; order Hemiptera; family Aphididae; genus Sipha; species Sipha flava. The sequence continues at coordinate 3,664 of NW_020271900.1, read as the reverse complement.
AATGGGTCTGAATCTTAACAAATGTGTAGGTATTGGTACTGATGGTTGCAGTGTTATGACATCAGAAATTTGTGGAGCTGTAGCTGAAATTATAAAGAGTTCACCAAATGCCCGTAGATGTCCATGTTACAACCATTCTCTTAATATTTCTATTTCAAAATCAAGTAAAGTTCAAAGTATACGAAATTTAGTTGGAATTATTAAAGAGGTTGTTAGATTTTTTTCTATGTCAGCAAAACGTACAGTTATTTTGAAGAAATATGTTGGCCATCAGCTAACTGGACTATGCGAAACGAGATGGGTTGAGAGACATGATGGAGTTACTAGGTTTTTACAAGACATGCCTAAAATTATTAATACATTAACTGAAATTACAACATGGAAAGATTCCCAAACTTCTGGAAAAGCAAAAATACTTGTAACAACATTATGTGACAGTGAATTTATTATTGCTATTTTTAGTTTTGCGCATTTGCTCAATTTCATTTATTGTCTAAGCAAAATTTTCCAAAAAAAAAATTTAGATTTGAATACAGCAGCAAATACTATAAAAGATACATTAAAAGTTCTTTCCAAATGTCGTGAAAATGTTGATACAGAATTTTCAAATATTTTTAAATCATCTGAAGATTTAGCAAACATTATCGATGTAGAATTACGAATGCCTAGATCATGTAAACAACAAAAAAATCGATCAAACTATTTTACCAACAACGTAGAAGACTATTACAGAATCTCGATATTCATTCCTTTATTGGATAATGTTATAGATGACTTAAAAACACGTTTTTCCCAAAATACATTGGAATTATTTCAGTTATCTTTTTTTCTTCCATCTAATTTTTTAAAATTACCAAATGGCCAAAAAGAAGAAACTGACAAAATAAAATCAGTTGCTAAAGACTTTCAAAAATTGCTTAATAAAAATGAGTTATCCTCCCGATTAGTTGGTGAATACTATATTTGGAAAGAGAAGTGGATACGTGAATTTCAAAATGATTCATCAGTTATTTCTAACCATGCAATTGAAGTATTACAGAATTGTGATGAAGACGTTTTTCCTTTAATAAATAAAATATTAAAATTATTAATTACATTACCCATTAGTAATTCTAGCTCTGAAAGGTCATTCTCTTCACTACGGCGTCTTAAAACATGGCTAAGATCAACAATGTGTGAAACACGTTTGACTGGACTTGCATTATTAAACATTCACAGAGACATTGCCATTGATATTGAAAAATTAATTCAACGTTTCTCCAAAAGCAAAAGAAAAATTCCATTTGCAATTTGAAAACCATAAATAATAAGAAATTAACCTAACTTTAAGTTGTATATTTGATTAGAATTTATCATAAATTATAAATTACAGTAAAAACTAGAAAAAGTAATGTAATTAAACATTTGATAAGCAATAAAATAAAATCTTGAGAAACCTAAATATTTAAAAAAAAATGTTTGTATATATATTTTATGGTCTACTTAAAGGTAAATTTAATTTCAATCATTATTATGCTAGTGTCAAAATAATATAACATAATAAACCCTGATAATTAATTGATATTATTTGATGCCCCCCCCCCCCATAAATCTATTCTGGATCCGCGCCTGCCTTTAAAAAGTAATTTGATGAGACCATTTGCACGAAGACAGCTTAATAATATGAAGAGAATTTATAACTATCGCCAATCTCGCGCAAGGAGAATCGTTGAATGTGCTTTCGGTATTCTTACAAAAAGATTCAATGTTTTTGAAAATAAAATGTTGGTTCATCCCGATAAAGCTACTGTTATAACTCAGGCTGCATGTGTTCTCCATAATATAATCATGGATAAAGAAAGTAATTTGACCGATATTCATAATGAAATTGAAACGACTACTTTGCACGTATACCAAGAAGATAGTGACCGACCCACAAATCGTAGACCATTAATTCATGACATATTTTAATTCAGAAATAGGATCTGTTCCCTGGCAAAATACTTATATTATTTAAAATAAGTTTATATTTAATTATTTATGAATTATATTTAACTAAATAATTAGTACATATATTAATGTCATGCACAATAATTTTCATTAAAATAATAATAATACCGAAAAAAAATGTTATTATAATTTTATTTTTTTAATATATATTTATCATATTGTGTTACCTATTATGTTACAATATAATAATTAATTGAGTAAAATAAAGAAATATTTAAACATACCATTGACATTCATTTCTTTGCTGATTTCTTCCCATAATTTGTCTTGTACTGCCCTATTACTGTGGTCTTTGTCTTTATAATCGTATATTGATGGCCTTTTTTCTATTAAACTTATTAAAATTTCACCATCACATGCCATTGTAAAATTGCAATAATATAATATAAATTACAATAAATTATAATAATATAAATAATTAATAATAATTAATAATTTGTATTATAATAATATTATTACTATACTATAATATGTTATATAATATAAACACGATATGATATATAAGAATATTCGTTGTTTAATTATGACTAATTATGACTATCGAAAAATGCAGACACTTTAGACAGTATCAGTCATGACTAATTGTGTTAAAAAACGTTTTGTTTTGACTATGTCTAATCAGTGTGCGTATGCAATGTAATTTCCGATGTTCTATTTTTAACAAAACTGTGTTAGGCTGACTAACACTGTCTAACGCAGTTTTGCTTTTTTGGTGTGCGATCGGCCTAAGTAATTCAGCAGCTCGTTTTATGCGGTACTTTTCAGCTACGCCTTTAACTGGTTTTTTAAACATTGAATTCTTAATATTATTAATTTTAATTTTTACTATTTCGTAATAGTTTAATAATAATTTTTAAATATAAAACAAAAAAACAAAAAAATATCTGATGAAATTTAATTGATATCGATAATTATGTATGGTAGCTGACGGTCGTATCTACATGATACGTACCTACTACGTATTTTTTGGTTATTAATAGTATTATTTGTAATACAAAGTCACTACCTGCTGATAAACATATTATCTTTATAAACATAATTTTAATCTTGGATAATATTTTCTTCTGTAATTTTAACCATAATCAGGAGTGGATCTAGGGGGGTTCAGGAGGTCAGCTGACCCACAATTAATATTTGTTGACAAAATTGGTCTCTTGGAAATGTTTTTCATAAGACAGACTCTATCTTAATTTTAATTTTTTCCCCTATTTCTCCATTAATTTGAATTAATTTTTTTTTTTTGCTCCTTCGGCAATATAAATAGAATCTGCAAGTGAAATTCCTTATTTTTCAAGTCTTGTAATTAAATCGGGTAAAAATCTGAAATTTGATTTAATAAATACAAGTTGAGCTTCAATATTTTGATCAGAGAGATACTTTTTTGAATTTCTTATTGATACTGTATCATTGTCATCAAAAGTATTAATGATTACTTTTATTTGCTCAAAATTTTCATAGTAGTAATTCGCTGCTTTTATCCAAGTACCCCATCTTGTCAAAATGTTTTCAGGTGGTAGTGATAGAGATAGGGCTATTGACTTAAAATATTGAATGCGAGAAGGTGCTTTACGAAAAACCTTTTTCACATTTGCAATTAGTTTGTCAACTTTTGGATATCCTGTTCGTACAGTTTCTGCGATCCTATGAAATGCATGGGCCAAACAAGTAATGTGTA
>NW_020271899.1:0-4059 GCF_003268045.1 Sipha flava | reverse complement strand
ATAAGTCACTTTTGGCTAGTTCCTACAGATTGCCTGTTAGCGCGAACGAGTCAAAGTAATTATAAATAGTCGATCTCACTTATTGCCGAATAATATATAGTAATAAATTACTAATAATAGTATTTATATTATATATGAATCGTGTATGAAAAACATAATAATAAAATGAAAATACTTAGAAAGCATACGCGATTATAAAAGCAGCCTGTTGACGACGGAAATAGAAATCTTTTGACAGACATTATTACATTATTATTATTACATTTATGGTATTCTGGGTAATGTGTTCAGCTATCATGAGTAGAAGTGTGCGATTACTCTTTATAAATTATTATTAAACGATTAACGAAATATTGTGTTTTCCAAGTCCACGTATTGTTGAGTGTTGACTGTTGTTGCCCTACAATTTACAAATTAACTAATTTTTAAGTTAAAATTATTAAAAAAAATCGTTACAAAAGTGCAAATATGGATTCAGTTCCTAAAAAGAAGAAAATGAGAGCACGTGACTCTTATTTTTCAAATGATAAAACAAAAAAGATAAGCTCTTATATTGGATTATTTATGTTTTATTAAAATTACATTCTACCATCATAACAATTTATTGTTTTTGCGAGTTAAATCAATTACATTCATACTTAAAGTATACATTTTTTCAGTAAATACAACTCACAAGAATACCCGGATATTTAAATAATAAATAGCCAATATTATTGGCACAATAAGGTCAATTTTTATTTTCATGAATATAACTATTAATTAAATACCTAATTAATAATTCAGTTATAAATTATATTATAATGTAGTCTTTTTAATTATTTAAAAGTAAGATTTTTTCTTTAAATTTAAATTTATTTTGTATTGTTTTTATAGCAGCCACTTGCTACAATTGATCATCATGAAGTAGAACTAGTAGAAGTGTGTAGATGACCCTGTATTTGTTTTTGACCATACTGATGAACCTAATTTTAAAGAAGTGTTGTAAAATACAAATTGAGTTTCTTACATTTGATTATTTTTATTTAATTTTTCGTTAATATTTTATCAAAAATGAATTAATATAATAATACAATACAATAGTATACCTAGGTGGCTAGGTACCTACTACCTACTTAAATAACAAATAGGATGTATTTTAAATATTTTTTTTTTATGAATATAACTATTTACTACTAAATAATTATAATGTAGGTAATCTTTTTAATTATTTAAAAATAAAACTCACAATTTTTTGATTATATTTTTATTTTACTGTTTTAATTGTAATAAGCATTACATTTATTTGTTATGGTTTTATAGAAGTCACTTGCTATAATTGATCACAAAGATAAAGTAGAAGAATGCATAGCTGATCCTGCATTAATTTCTGTAGACCACACCAATGTGCTATCTGATAACGATTTAGGACATTTTATAGAAACTTATTCACAAATTTCTGAAGATAAAAAGTTTGACCTTTTAACTAATCCATGGAAGCCTAGTAAACATTATAATTTTAAAAATGATGTTGAAGACAGTAAACGTCCATTTTTGTATAAATGGTCTTCACAATACCCATGGTTAGTATATTCAAAGTTATTGAAAGGAGCTCTTTGCCTTACTTGTGTTCTCTTTCGGGCTCATGTGACACACGGTTCATACTTTGGATCTTTTATTACCAGCTCATTTGTAAATCATAAAAAATTTGTAGAAAAAGCTAATCAATATGAGAAAAATAAATGGCATATTGAATCTTTCATACGATCCAAAGATTTTAAAGATATGAAAAAAACAAACTGTGGTATTGACCAAGTGTTAGATTCTTGTTATAAAAATAAAATTGAAAAAAATAGAAATAAATTAAAGCCAATAATTTCTTCACTTCTATTTTGTGCAATACATAATTTACCGATTCGAGGAGACACAGACAACACTGCAGTATTTAATGACTTATTAAAATTCAGGGTTGATGCTGGTAATTTGACTTTAAAAACTCATTTAGAAAAATCCAATAAAAATGCATTGTACATATCACACCGTGTGCAAAATGAATTATTAGAATGTTTATCTTCTAGTTTAAGATCTGTGATTACTAATGAAGCTATGCAAGCATTTTGTTTTTCATTAATTGTTGATGAAACGGCTGACATCAATGGTACTGAGCAGTTATCAATTTGTGTAAGGTATCTGTATAATAAAAATTTACATGAAGAATTTTTAGGTTTTTTCCCCTTACAAGAGTTTGATGCCTCATTTATTACTCAAACAATATTAGAAGCATGTACTAACCTAAATATTGATATGAATAAATGTGTTGGACAGGGGTATGACGGATGTTCTACGATGGCTGGCCATATATCTGGAGTGCAAAAAAGAATTAATAATGTGTACCCCATGGCTAATTTTTTCCATTGTGCTAGTCATCGTTTGAATTTGGTAATAAATGATTTGAATTCTCTTGCCAAAGTTAGAAATTGTGTAGGGAAAATAAAAGAAGTTACTACATTAGTTAGAGATAGTGCACTTCGTAGAAATATTGTAGGAAATAATTTGCCAAAATTATGCGAAACAAGGTTTGTTGAAAAACATAAATGTATCAGAAAATTTAAGGACCAATATGTTACAATTGTTGAAGGCTTGGAAGAAATATCAAAATCGAATAATTTTAACAGCAAAACTAGACAGCGTTGCTATGAAATGCTTACTGCAATCACTACTCCAACATTTGTTATAATATTATCAATCATGGCAAAATATTCTGCAAAATTTGAAACTGTATCAACAGTTCTTCAAGGGATAGATGTTGACCTGCAAGAAGCTACAAAACATATTCAAGACCTATTATCAATGTTAGAAATAGACCGTAATAATTGTGAGAATATATTTAATTCAATATTTAATGAAGTAAAATTAGTTGCTTCTAAAATAGATCTTAAGTTAAAGTTACCACGGCGTAGTGTTAAACAAGTACATCGTGAAAACTATCCAACTAACGATATGGAGGTATATTTTAGACAATCTTTATTTATACCATACTTGGAATCAGTTATAATGTCTCTCAAAGATAGATTTTCAGATGAAAAATTAAAAATATTTACATTATACAACCTACACCCCAAAAAAATGAAATTAATGAGCGACCAACAATTTGCAGAAAGTGTTGAATTTATTTGTACACTTTATGATTCACTTCTAGACAATTTTAAAGAGCGCTGTCATGATATGATCTATGGAAAAAGAAAGAAGTCGAACCCACCATGAAATTAATTGATATTCTCGATTACGCCACATATTACCCAGCGGTATGCCAAGCAATACAAATTGCAATTACTTTACCTGTAACTTCCTGCTCAGTAGAAAGATCGTTTAGGTAAGGTTTTTAAATAAATATTTTTACAAATTTTATTCTGTATGTAAATTCATATTTACACCCAGAGAAATATCTAGATATTATTAAGAAAATGTTAGGTTGGATTTACAAACTGTTCGTTGAAATCCGGTCAACAAACCGTTTATTAATATTACAAGGCAATTAAGGTCATATTAACCAACCACTCTGTTGATTTGAACATAGGTGAAATTAACCAAGTAATTGTAAATAATATCAACCATGGTTATCTCAAATCAAAACACTGATTTATTCATATCAACAAACCTTTTATTATTTTTACTATAGATAATAAAGTACATTATACAAATATGTAAGATTAACAACATTATTTTTGATTTAACCAACTGTTGTTTATACATATCAATACATTGTAAGATAGAAACAATATAATAATCATTGATATTACAAACAGGTTAATTATAATTTATTATATATTACATTTATATACATACAATATATTTATATACTATATACTAAATCATTGTTAACACTAACAGATATTAATTAATAGAAAATCAATACAAAATGAATTAATTATAAAATTGTACAGGTATAGCACAAAATATGTAAAAATATACCAATAAAAATATAAAAACTAAATATATATAATTTAACTCCTTTTAATTGTAGTAGGTACCTAAATAAAATAAAATTATCAGACAAAAGAATATATTATATATTCGAATATT
>NW_020271898.1:0-1326 GCF_003268045.1 Sipha flava | reverse complement strand
AAAAAAAAATTATCCATTCAACCCCAAAAAAGATATATCATTATGCAAACGCAATAATTAATCAAACTTTAAAAATTAAATTAAAATAACATAATGATAAAGTCTACAAATAGTATAAATTGAGTAGAAATGATTTAAACATGTATTTACTTTCTTTGAGAATTTATTTGCACTTTCATTGCAGTTAAGACTCTCCAGATAACTGATAAATGCGCAACATTTATTATCGTTGATCAAATACTGCGGTAAGCATAATTTAATTTTTGTACCTTCATAATTAGGCTCTAGTTACCTCTGTCTTATTCTAATTGATAAGTTTGGAATTAAAAACATAATTTTAGTAACTAATCACCTAATATCATAGTTTGGTTATTGATCACAATATTTCCGCGAAGTCGAGCAGTAATAAATAATAAAATAATATATATATCATAATACAGATTTTCATTTAAGAAGATTAAATGATTGTTTATAAATTTTAATGGGTTATCATGTATTGTATGTCTTAGTATTGAAACTTTCTTTGCCCTAGCTTACTTATTCAACTACCTTGATGAGTATAACATCATAACTTTGGACTGGGCTAACCTAACGTATAGCTATGAATACATATATATAGCCGAAGGATGTAAACCTGCGGGACTTGCATTAAGTTATTTTTTGACAAAACTAGTCGCTTTGAAGCTTATTATGCCTTCTAATATACACATGATAGGACATAATCTTGGTGCTCATGTTCTTGGTGCATGTGGAGCTAATGTTTATGAGTTGACGGGTATGAAAATCGGTAGAATCACAGGTGTGTAAAATAAAGTCAAAATTAACGTTATTTATTATTGAAAATATTAGGTACTTATGAGAAAATCAACAACCATACTTCTGTGCAGGTCTAAACCCGAAAGGACCCATATCTATAAGTACATGGGATGTTTTTATTTATTTAAAAAAAACATTGCAGAAGGATGATGCGGATTTTGTGGATCTGATCCATACGGCAAAAACTAGAATATTTCCTAGTACAACCGGACACGTTGAATTTTATCCGAACGGAGGAAAAACTCCTCAGCCAGGATGTACTTTCAATTATATTATAAAAAATATGACAGGTCCTGTTAATGAAACTCCTGAGATAAAAAAGGTATTCGAATGTAAGTTACAATAGTGAAATTTATGTAATTTATGTAATATCAGAATGTAAGATTTGTATCAATTAATGGCTTGTAAAAATTACGAGATTAATTATAATTCGAATATTACGATGTTACAATTCACAAAACTTATTTTAATAGTTAAAAAACTTCTGGGAGTTTTATTCTATGTTCAAGG
>NW_020271897.1:0-5416 GCF_003268045.1 Sipha flava | reverse complement strand
AAGTTAGCGTTATCGCGAATCAATTGCTTGGGTACGCGTGAATACGACTGTGCCAGATAACACACATCGATCTGATTGTGCCGACCGCGTGAAAAATACGACCGTACAATACTCTGAGATTCCATTATAATATCGTCAAAAATAAACACCGAGTTGGGTAGCGCCTTCTCGGGTGGTAATACACTGTCGTTTTCTTGAAATTTAAATAGATTCACACCGTCTACTTTGCTCAAAATCTCCTCGAGCATAACATACTTGGGTTGATGTAGAGTTTTCGAATAAATATATACATTTTCGAATTTAAGGCCGTTCGCGTGTGTCAACAAGGTAAAAACTAAATTTGTTTTCCCGCAACCGGACGGTCCGACAATCAGTGAGCGTACCGTGTCGGGGAAAAGCACGCCGTGTCGTGATTTTCTATCACACGTCGCCCCCGGATCGATATTGTTAACCGCGAGTTTTCTCGCCTGTCTGATGAATCGCATTATACTATAAATAAGTTTACCGACACTTTGAACCGGTCATACAATGTCTCCACGTCGAAAGGTGCGGAACAACAGTGGTTCGGGTCTGTTCAACACGTTAATAAATACTTTACCGGTGGAACTACATTTACCGGGATATCAGTTTTGCGGTCCGGGAACCGAATTGAAAAAACGTTTATCGCTCGGGCAAACGGGGGTAAATAATTTAGACGCGGCGTGCCGCGACCACGACATAGCGTACGAGGCCAGTAATCTGTCCGGAGATCGCGAAAAGGCGGACCGCGAATTGGAAAATCGTGCTTGGGAAAATTTTAAGTCCGCTGACACGGGTTTTAGCGAAAAAGCCGCATCGTGGGCCGTCACAACGGGGATGAAGGCTAAACGTAGAGTCGGCCTCGGCGGTGGCGGTGGTGGCTGCGGGTTCAAAAACGTAGTCGGAGTGGCTAAAAAAGCTATTAAAAAATCCATCAAAGCGTGTCCCGGAACGTCAAACATGAGCAAATTAATTAAATCCGGTATCGCTGCGGCTAAGAAGTACACTCGTGGAATCAATACTACGTGTAAACCGCCTAGAGTTATCAAAGTACCACGGACGGGCGGTGCTCTAGCGTTAATACCGATACTCTCGGGTCTCTCGGCGCTCGGCACGTTGGTCGGCGGAGTCGCGAACGTGGTCAAGGTTATCCGAGGTATTACCTCGAAGAGCAACGGTTCCGCAATACAGTTGGGCGGTGGACTATATCTACACCCGTACTCGTCTAAGAGTGGTGGGAGTTATAAAATTGCTAAATCTATGAGGGGAAAAAAAAAAAAAGAAAAAAAATGCAGGCATGGCGAGTAAAAATAAGAGGAAAAACAAAACCGTAAATAAAAAACAAGTATAAAAAAACTGAAACTGCCCAATCGCGCCCTATTCGACTATGAGATTGAAAAATACGCCCGACTCGTGAAAATACCTCACTTCCGCGGCGTGTTCAGTATAGACACGTTGCCTGCCGCACCCCGTGTCAGAGAAGCTGCCGTAGTTAATTTGGACTTTGCGAAAAATCGCGGAACACATTGGATCTGTTACCGGAAAATCAAAAATTTCGTACGGGTATTCGACTCGTTCGGTAACCTACCGCCGCCGCTGCAACTACGAAAATATCTTAAGGGCTGCGCGATAGAATTCAATTACGACAGAGTGCAGGCGTTTGGTACGTTTAATTGCGGACATTTATGTTTACAATTTTTAACCGAATAACTTTGCGCTATGTCGTGTCAAACTCTATCGCTGAGCGGAAACACGACCGAGCTGGAATGCCGTTTTTTTCCGCCCATCGAAGTGGGCGACTCGGCGGAAATCGGACTTCTCGGTCTTCAGACGTATAACTCAATGCCGAACGTCGAACCGGGGTGCGATACATTGGGCATTATCGACGCACGTGGTGATACATCACTGATTCAAATACCTACGGGTTGTTATGAAATAAGTACATTAGAAGCTAAAATCGTGGAACACCTAGCCTCGAGTAGCGTGGATTTTTTTCGAATTGAAATCCGATCCCAGTACTTTAAAATGTACGATACGGTGCAGTAACGATGTTGTGTTCAACGTGAACAACAGTATGGCACCGTTGTTGGGTTTCAATAAAACAACTCGCCTACCCGCCAACATCAAACACGAATCCAGCGACTTGGTGAACATTATGCGAATAAATTGTATAAAAGTAGTACGCAATTTGGCCGTAGGGTCATTCGAGAACGGAAAGCAGTCACATACAATACACGAATTTTATCCAGCGGTCGCGCCGGGATTCAAAATAATCGAAGTACCGAAATATTGTGTTTTATATCGGCTAGGGACGAACACCGTGGATAACGTGCGTGTAACGTTGAGAGATCAAGACGATAAATTAATTAATATACGTGGTGAGACGTTGAACGTACGTCTTCTCGTTAAAAAAAAAATATAATAATAATCGAGATGGGACTCAAATTTAATGTAAATAAATACGTAGCAGATCGCGGACAAACACGCATTAACCGCGTGCCTGTCGACGGAGACACTAGCACTTGCCGGAAACGTGTAGATAAAAAAACATATCGTTCCGTTAACAATATCGATAAAATGCTCTTACAAAGGCGAATCGTGAATTTCTACGTTTCATCTCGCGCAATAAGACGTCATCGTAATAACATGGACCGATCGTATTTGGACGTGACCGAGCCGTACGTGAACGAGGCGCCTATCCAGGAAATGTTTTTACACTCGTTTTTACCGTTCTCCAGCACGGCTATAAACAAAGGTGACGAGATACGTATCCCTATACAGAACAGAGACGCCGTCACACTGCCTAGCGAGAGTTTTATCTACATCGAGGGCAAATTGATAAAACCGGCCGATCTGTTGACCGAAGTCACGTTTTGCCAGAACGGTTTGATTAATTTGTTTAACGAAATCAAATATGAAATTAACTCCGTGGAAATACAACGCGTTAAACGACCGGGTGTGAGCAGCTCGTTGAAAGTTTACTGTTCTTATACGCCCGCGGACGTAAACTGTTTGCAAAACGCTACTTGGGACGATGCGGATTCGAATAGAAAATTTATAAAAGACGGCACGTTTACCGGATGTATCCCGCTGAAACACGTTCTGGGATTCGCCGAAGATTATAATAATGTTTTGATAAATTGCTCGCAACAATTGATCTTGAACCGGGTGACAGACGATCTGGGATCGTTGACGTTTTTCTTGAAAGGTAGTGAAGTTTTGAGCGATGCGACTGTTCAAGCCAAAGTGAAATTAATCAAAATAGAACTGACAAAAGTCATGTGGAAGGTTCCCGTGGTCAAGGTCAATGACAGAGAGAAGTTAAAACTGTTGAAAATTATCGATTCAAAAAAAACGATAAACTGTGCGTTTAGAAATTGGGAACTATGCGAATATCCTAATATACCGCAGACGAGAAAACACTCGTGGATGGTGAAAACCTGTTCGCGTGTAGAGAAACCACGATGTTTGATAATCGCTTTTCTGCGCAAAGACTCCAGTCATATGGCCGAGGAATTCGCCTCAGACTTTGACGCGTGTTCACTGACCAACGTGAAAGCATATATAAACTCGGTAGAATACCCGTACGAGAATTACAACGAGAGCTTCGACAAAGACCAGTTTACAATGTTCTATCAAGGATATGTGGATTTTCAAAAATATTACTACGAGCGCATGACCGCCCAACCGTACCTGAGTAAAGAAAAGTACAAAGAACTGGGTCCGTTCATATGCATCGACTGTTCGCGTCAAAACGATGACGCTAAAACGTCTACTATCGATTTGAGAATCGAATTCGAGGCTGCGAATAACTTCCAGGCCGACACTTCGGCGTTCTGTTTGCTCATTCACGACCGAGTCATTCAATACAACCCGTTCTCGGGGGAAGTCAGAAAAATTTAAAAAATATTATACATACGATTACTGATCATATCAATATTGTATTATTATTTTTGAATATCTGTTATACTTAAATATTATAATATTTTGTATGTGTTAAATAAATACTGTTTCATAATGATAAAATTGGTTTTTATTTACAACAACAACAACATTAACAACAGATGATATAATATTATACAACATTTACTGTGTGTGTGTGTGTGTGTGTGTGTATTCAACAGATGTCCATGACTATCGCGTAGAATGCAGTGACCTTTTTGAACCCGCGTCAATAGTTAACATAACTGAAAAATGTCGGTCCATCATTCTCGTCGGTCATAATGTTTACAAGCTGTAAATGGAAAAATAATATCGTTATTAATATATATATTTTTTTTTAAATATTACACTACAATACAATAATAATAATACCTCTGATGATGATGCATTTAATTTCGCCGACCATAGATCTGCCAGTTGCATGCAGGCGAAACGCTTGATCTGTGCCACATAACTTTGAACGGGTATCCCACCGCACGTTCTCGCCATGCTGGACGTGATCAAGTCGTTGTGAATACCCGATATGAATGCGGCAATGTCTTGTACGGTAGACGTTTTCTCCAGGAAAAAATCCGTTTTCAGGTACTCGGCTATTTGTTCCAATTGCCCCTGTACCAACGGCCTGACGATTGCGATTTTTTGTACGATCGTTTCATTAATGCACGTTGCCAAATCTTGAAGTGTGAGCAAATTTTCCCGGTTTAACATGGCACGTCCTCCCATGACGGATTCTATTGCCAACATATTGTCACCGCGGTACGACATTTTCGACAGTGTGATGGTCTCGTCTTTGAGGAATAGCCTCTCTCGACTTTTTACCGGCGGGTTCGTAATAATTGATAGGATATGACCCATCATGGAAAATATTCGACGTAAAAAGTCCACCGATATGCTCACACACCGCGTGGAAGTCGATATACGTACTGTTACATCAAACGCGTTGGTCGTGGCGTCGAGTCCGATCGTAACAAATTTTCTGTCCGCAAAGTCTATAGTGAACGTAGTGCTGTCCATCAGTTCGAGCGGTGTCGGCACACAAAATTTGTTGTTCACTTGCTTATTGTATATAGCCGCGTTAGCTTCAATACTGCCGGCCATGTCGTGAACAACTCTCACGAAAAAGGGGAAAAAATCGAGAAAAATACGCACGTACAGAGTTACAGTAGTGCACTGTACTGTGTCAAAACGAAAACTGAGGTATAAATATTCAAAAAGTATATTATTGCTAATAAGGAATCGAATATATTGTACGAATAGTGGAGGGGGTGTGGTGGTGGTACAGTAATATAATAACAAAATATATTGTAAATTGCACTTATTTGTATAATCATTGAAATATTACATATCATAGTGATAACGAGTTTTACTCGCTCACTCCGTTCATCACCACAAGCATACCGTGTTATATACCCGTACGACATTTAAGATAAAAACGTTTTAAGATGACGCGCGCGAG
>NW_020271896.1:0-10230 GCF_003268045.1 Sipha flava | reverse complement strand
CATTACAAATCTTTTTGACAGGACGAAGTCTGTCGGGTCAGCTAGTATAATATAGATATACATAAGTAACATGTATATTTTATTCCTTTATTTCAATTATATTTTATATATTAATTTATAGTTATCAGATAGGTACCAGTAGAAAGCAGTATGAATTTGCATTAATTGCTGGTCAAATTGAGGTGTTTAGCCATGTAGTTCACTGTTATTTTTGATCCGGGTCAGAAGTAAATCTTCCTGCTATTATTTAAATCAAATTAGTAAATTCATTTGAAATATTCACATCTCTAGTATTATCATTTGATGTATATACTTTAATTGAACAGTTTGAATGTTTCCACCTAATAATACAAAATATTATTTTACAATTGACATTGTTTAATCAAAACTTATAATAGAAGTTTAAATTAAGAATGTGATAATGAAATGATTCTAAATAACTTATAAATAAATCATTTGTAATCTACATATTGAATCACGAAATTAATTAATTTATGATTTAACTGTATATTTCTTACCTGTCATTAACCGGTATATCTTTAATGTCTTTAATTTTATAATGCTGCAATACCCAATAATCCTTCCCATTATTTACCGGACATTTGAATGTGAAATTATATTATTATATCCATCCTGTTTAACTGTCATTAAATTCACATTTTCAGCAAGTACACTGGTATCTTCATTTTCAATGAATTGTTTGATTTTATCCATATACGATTTCAACTATAAATGAAAATGGATTAAAAAACATATTTTATTAAGGTTTTTTAAAACGTGCTTTCACTGGTTTAATTTTTTTTTGTCGGTGATACTGATTTCGACGATTTTGTTTTTTTCTTTGTTATGACCTTAGATTTACTTTTTATATTTTTACCTTTTTCTACATCAGTTTCCTGATGTAAACTTAAATAATAATAATAGCAAAATATTAAAAAATATATTTTATATTTTTAGTAGAAATCTATATACTTATATCACTAGAATCATCCTCTGTTACTGCAGTATATTTCTTTATATCGTCCATTTTTAAAACAAATAATATTCGAACGAATGATTAAAAGGAGAATAGAAATAACACTTAAGTCACTAAATTCACGTTCTATAGCTATTGTTCCTTTATTTGTTAATTTTTCTTGTGACATTGTTGACCTTAGATAGTTCTTAATTATTTTCAATTTACTAAAACTTCTTTCGCAAGTGGCAGTCGTCACCAATATAGTCCAAAATATTCTTAGTCCAATTTGAGTATTAGGATAAACATATTTTAAAGAATATTTATGGATATATTTTAGTAGTTCTAAAGGAGTAGCTTGTTTAAAATTATCCTTTAAATTCGGAGCTTGATTTTTAAAACACTATAGCTGAGTACAAAGCAAATCCATTGAAGTCTTCTGAGTACTTCATAACTAAATCTTTTGACCATTTACATATATAAACATATATCTTCTAATTTTATATTAAATAATTTGTTTCTATTTCAAAATCCAAAACTTGATACAACTTTTTCCATCTGTTTGTATCTCCAGCTAAAATTAAAAACAATCGAGTCGAAAGCTAAATAGCATTCTCTTTTTAGTTCTTTTTCTGCTTTTAATTTTCGTTTGTCATTTGGTAAATCGTCAAAATATATTTTGATAATTTTTGAACGTTTTTCTTCAAATTGTGAAGGAATATTTAAAAATGAAGCTTTTTCTTTTGTTTTGTTTATTGAAAACTCAAATTCATTATTTCTGATATTCATTATAGACGATACTGACTCTTTTAACATAAGTGAAGTCGTATCTATTGTTTATATTATGAAACATAATAATGTTTACATTGCCAGAGACTTAAGATTAATTATATTATACACTATAGCGATTTGTAAGTTAATTTGCCCAAAAAATTTTGGAGAGGCTTCAAGGAATTCTAGGTGGACTTCATCCCCTTCATGCCCCCCTAGTTATGCTTATGCTTGTGACACATATACGGCCATACGGGAGAAATTGATAAATTTGATCAAATAATAGTAAATATCATACTGTAAGAGTTGGAAGTAAAGGCGATGGTGGTTGAAAAATGTTTCATAAACTTTCTTATTCTCATTCAAATGTACATAAAACAAATTTGTGACAAGACGAGCATTGCACAATAAGCTTTGAAAAACAATGCAAAGTGCATCGAAATCCCAGCTCTAATTATTACAAACAAAAATTTCATCAATCAAACAGAATGTAGCTAAATCTATCTAATTTATATTTAATTTCAAAGCCATTTTAGATTGATATCGAGTACCTTTCATATTAATCCAAGGATATTTCAGTACTGAATCAAAATATTCAATATTAATATGCATTTTTATTCTTTTTATAACATTATCGATGTCCACGATTGATTGAGGAGGACCCAGTTCTATATTTTTACCTAGAGTTCTTTTTAAAAATAAATAATTGAGTTGTAATTGATGTTTAATCGCAAATGTCTTACAAATATTACGTCTATTACTTGATGTGTTGGCTGATATTTTTGGTATGTGATGTTTGGCCTCAAACCGCATTGATCTTTAATGTATTAATGGACCAAATTTTATCATCATGGTATCATGGTAATGCAACAAGTAATGATATTTTGGTTTAAGATTAATTTTACTGAATTTAAGGTATAGTTCGTTATGTTTAGCTACAAGAGTTTGAAGTAATTTAGAACAATCTTTTTGTAATGATATAGAAGTTAGTAAATCTAAAATTTTTCGAAGTAATATGTACATACCGATTCATTTTGAGGAACAAAATCTCCAATAAGTAAACCAAAATATCTTACTAATGACATTACTCCTGAAGTAGAAAGCCTAATATTATTTTTACGAATATGATTTATATTTAATAACGAGGGTTTACTACCTTTATCTGGACCATAATCAAAATTTATCATTCGGGAATTTAAAACTTCCATGGTAAATAAATTTAATTCTAAAAAATAATATGATATTAAAAATGACAAATCATACTTTATTACACCTTCTAATAAATCGTGCATCAAATCAACACATATTTGATCCAATACTTTAAATCCTTTTACATCATTCCAAACACAAAGTTCCTTGATACCACTATTACTCACATTATTTTCAATCACATCGAAATTATAATCATCTACTTTCCTGATCAGTTGTTCATCTACATAACATTCCTTTATCAATACTTCTTTAGTAACCTTGCACATTTGACATGGAAAATTTGACGAAAAACTTTCAACAAAGCCGGTAATACTGTGTAGATCAAGATTGTCTTCTAAAATAAGGCCTAGTTCAAACTTAATATTTCTTATAAATTCTCCATCAATTTCAATATCTATACCTTGATCTTTTAAAAAATTTAATTCATCTATAAGTGGTTTTTATATAACATTGTTACTAAATTTTTGCCTATCTGTCGAATGAAATAATAGTGCTAAAACTATTGTTTTTAGAATAGATTGAATATGAGGTGATAAACAAGGTATAGTAATATATACAGTGCCTAGTTTGTGCACACCGGAATGACTACCGAGTAGATTACTTACTTCGTAGTCATCAAAAAACAAAAAGTTGGCAATACACATGAGAGCTCGAATTGTATTCGAGTAAACAAAAACCCGAAGAGGATGTTATGGCATATTCCTCCCGAATCGAATCACTTCAGACCCTTATATTAGAGCAGGAAACAAATGGCAAATCTGTGGAAGTGGCTACAGCTTTGGAAAACAGCCTCAAGGCCCAGACAATTCAAGTATTCATAGAAGGGTTAGGGAAATTGAAGGATTTCATCAAATCCCGAAACCCGCCGACACTAGAGAAAGCTATGCAAGCCGCAAGAGAAGAAGAAAGGGTGAGGAATTCTCTCGAAGAATCCAAAAGATTATTCGAAACCAACCATAAACACGGTAACGGTAAATCAACCACAAAAAAACCACCCATTCCCTGTTTCCATTGTGGAAAAGGAGGACACTGGGCTAGAGATTGTAGGTCAAGACAAACTCAACCAACTTCAAGCGGAAGCAAGGATAGCACAAATTTCCAAAAACTAGATGTACGTACAATTACTTGTCGATACTGTAAGAAACTTGGGCACACCAAGGAAGAGTGCCGCAAGCTAAAATACGTAAATTCACAGCGCACAGAACATTCAATAAGTACAACACCTTCGAATTCAAAAAACACGTCACAGGCTGGGACCACAGGCGGACGCCCAGCCGGGAGCATCAAAACCGCCGCCGTTTCATTTGCAGAAACGTCTTAACTGCATCAATACTACAAACACTCGCAAATGACCATGTCATTTGTCAATGTCCTCAGACTATTAAGCAGACCATTAAACTTTTACTCGATTCAGGTAGCGATCTGAACTTGATAAAACTATCGGCCCTGAATGATGATGTCATGGTGTATGACAATATTATTTATCAGTTAAAAGGGATAACAGAACATTTCGTACAGACTCTCGGAACGGCTACTCTGGAACTCCAAATAGGCACCGAGAGATATCCAGCGGAATTTCAGGTAGTGCATAATAACTTCTCTGTACCAAATGAAGGAATACTAGGAAAACCTTTCATAATCGGAAGAAAGACGATTATTAACTATCAAACCAAAGAATTGATAGTAACTGACACTTCTGTAGTAACACTACAACCTCGAACGAAAACAATCGTTTCTGTGTCTGCTCCGAATGACACAGACCATTTAAATATTTTAATCAATACTCAGAGCATTATGGAAGATGTACTTCAGTGGAAACTGTATTGCCACTGTAAGTAATCATACTGTCCTCATACCATTAATAAACCCCACAGAACGATCAATTGAGATACAAATTCCCAACTTGGAACACTTGAACTATGAGGAATTTAACGAAGCAACAGTACATGCTATGCACATTCATGAGAAGTCAAATACCTGTGTTGATAGCAACCGACTAAAACTGCTACGTGAAGCCCTTCGAACAGAACATTTAAATGTTGAAGAGAAGACATCATTATTGACCATTTGCGAAGAATATTCAGAATTATTCGCACTCGAAGGTGATGTCATAACAGCCACGTCAGCAGTGGCTCATGAAATTCGAACTCCAGACGCCGTGCGTCCCATTAACGAGAAACCATATAGACTGCCTCAACGCCACAGACAAGAGATAACGGAACAAATGGAACAACTAGAACGGGAAGGTGTAATTGCCCCAAGCGATTCACCGTGGAACGCACCTCTTCTAGTAGTTCCAAAGAAACCGGATATTAGTGGAAAAGTCAAATATAGAGTTTGTGTAGATTACAGAAAATTAAATCAAATTACTACAGGAGACGCTTTCCCTCTACCCAATATCACCGATATATAAGACCAATTGGGAAAGTCCAGATATTATAGCACGCTTGACCTCGCCCAAGGGGGTACCATCAAGTATCTTTGAAAGAGTCAGATAGAGCAAAAACCGCGTTCTCCACTGACAAAGGGCATTATGAATTTTTACGCATTCCTTTTGGACTAAAAGGAGCCCCCGGAACCTTTCAAAGATTAATGAACAGAGTATTAATTGGTCTAAACGGACTCAAAGTATTTGTATACCTGGACGATATAATTATTTACGCTAAAGATCTTAAGGATCATGCTCAAAAGCTAAAAGAGGTATTCGATCGACTCAGGAAATACAATCTAAAGTTGCAACCAGTGAAATGTGAATTCCTTAGGAAGGAAGTAAATTATTTAGGACACCTGATTACTGATGAAGGTGTAAAACCAGATCCTCAAAAGGTTGAATGTGTACAGAATTTTCCAGTTCCTCAGAACGTTAAGAACATTAAGTCCTTCTTGGGATTGTTGGGATATTACAGAAAATTTATTCCAAACTATGCAGAAATTGCCAAACCGTTAACAGTACTGTTGAAAAAGGATGTTCCATACAAATGGAGCGATTTATGTCGACAGGCGTTCGAAACCATAAAAAAAATTCAACACAGAGATGTTTTCACTGGAGTACGTGGCCAGTAAGGAGCAGTTAGCTGACATCTTGACTAAGCCAACAGCATGCACAAGGTTCTAGGAACTGAGGACAATTTAGGGATTAAAAATCTTATGGATGTATAAATTTTTTTTGTAAGGGTATATTGTTTAAGGGGAAGTGTTGAAATTAAACAATATACTCAGTATATTTCGTATGTATTAGTTTATATTCATACTGCAGTCTTAAGTATATATATATATATATACATTAGTATAGTCAGCGATTAATGTTGAGATGACACATTCTCTATGTCGAGAGTGGCATATATACAAATATTATAACACAGATATACGGAGGCAGTCTGTCGAGACATGCGACCGGTTGCCGTTGTACGAAGTGCGTTGTGTATTATTTTATTATTTACGATATTAAATTGTTTATTAATTTAACCTAAACGTGTCTGTATCTACTTATAAACCGATTCCACTCAACAGAAACTGATGCAGATCAATTAGATATAGAAAGTGATAGTAAGAGCAGTTCTTTTTCTGAAGAGGAAGAATTCAATCCAGGTCAAGTGATTAAAAGTAAAATTCCGATTGAATCAAAAATGTCTTTAAGACAAAACATACAAAATACTAATAAAAAAACAGATGGTAAACATCAATTATCTAAATTAAATACCAAACAAAAAATTGGAAATCAAAAACAATCTTTACGTAAATACTTTGATTACAGTGGTACTTATAAATGCTAAATTCAGTGGAAATGTAGGTCGTTATTTTAATCATTCTTGTGATCCTAATGTTATAAAAAAAAAGGGGAAAGGGAGGAAGAGGAAAATATTGTAAATGTGCTGGCACTGTTGCCTTTGCGATGGGAGTACGGTCGGGAGTGACGGAAAGAGAGAGAGTGTAGTTCGCGACGACCGTTGAGCGCGAAGAGTGCGTTGTCGTTATATGTATGTCGTTTTGGTGATCTAAGTTTATATGTATATTCTACTGAATAAATGTTTATTAATTGTTTATATTATATTAAGAGTTAACTCTTGTGCGTTTTCTTTGTGTAAAAATAGAATTTTCCTAATATATATAACACTAATATATTCGTTCAGAATGTTTTTGTCGATTCTCATGATCTTAGATTTCCATGGGTTGCATACTTTGCATTGACTTATATTGCGGCAGGAACAGAATTGACATGGAGTTATTCCTATACTGTTGGAAGTGTGAAAACAAAGTACTAGTATGTTACTGTGGATCAGAAAAATGTAACGGAACACTCATATGATTTTTTTTAATTTTTTTTTTTTTATCAACCTAAATGTTAAATATATATGTATATATACTAAAGACCTGCACGGGCCGAGCTTACCTGGACCGGCCCGGGCGGACTTTGGGCCGAGCCGGACCTTCAAATAGCACAAAAGTTATGGGCCGGGTCGGGCCGGACATTTCTTAAATAAAATCCGGTACCTACTACCTAGTACCTACTACTTACAACTTATTAATTTTTTTTATTATTTTAAAGACAAACTTTTTAATTAGTTATGTTATAATTTGTTATTCAAAATACTGAAAAGTACATTATGTGATATTTGTTGTTTAAATTTTATATTAATTCTATAAGATGTTTTTTTATTATTAAATATGTTGTTAAAGACAAACAACTTTTTTTTGAAATTGTATTAAAAGTGATGTTTTAAATTAATAATATTTTAAAAGTTAGTTAGTTAAAATATTTTGAACTATATTGTTTAATTTGCTCATAATGAGTTGCAGAGTAATGAATTAACAAATGCTCGAATATGAGTGTAGAACTGTTGTACCCAAGAGCTTAGTTATTAATACACTTTTCTCCTAATATCATTAGAAAATATTATAGTCTTAGTATAGTTTATTTACTTAAACCGTATCTTATTGGAACGTTGTATATTGTGTTATAAAAACTATCGATATGGTTTGCGTTTTATTCATACTTTATACATCTCAAAGTTGTCTAATATGAAATTTTATAACACACAAGCTTAGAATAATAAATATATTGAAATGTAATATACAGAAAATTGGGAAAAATGTGTAAGACACGCAGAAAAACTACAAAATATAGATTTTGAAAAAGAAGGATTTAGAGATTGCATATTGGAACCCATCATTTTAAAAATCGACCAAAACGACAGCGATTGGAGCAGCAGTGAAGACGAAGACTGCCATTGACGATATTTTATTTTATTATTATTATTATTATTGTTATTACTATTACTATTAATTAATTCACGTTTTTATTGTGTACAGTAAATTGTATATATTTTTTTTAATATCAATAAATCACATTCGCGTTCCGAACGGCATTCGATACACACTCGTATAATCTCTTCCTATGCTTTATTCACCTAACACGTCAAATATAAATATTTATTTTTCATTTTTACATTGTTAAAACGGAAAAAAATAACTCAAAATGTTACTAATATTCTAAAGAAAATTCTTCTTAAATTACTAGTGTAAATAAAAAATAACTAATAATTATAATTAACCAGTTAATTAAAAATAACGTAAAAGTGTCCAAGACCAACGGAACGCCCCGGCTATCAGCCGGCGGCCAAGTATCGACGACCAGTCAACGAGCCTTATCTTCTTCAGATAACGTTAACCGTAATATTATAATGAACTACAAAAGTCCATTCACTCCCAAAAAAAATAAAAACAATCAAACAACTTATTCCGATTTAAATAATCTTCCAAGCAACTCGCACGTGAATCGTATACAGAGCGTGTCAAATGACGTTTTCAATTCTTCTGAAGAAATTAATGAAGACGGATTTGTAACTCCAAAATCAAAAAACACCTCTAAACGTAATCATTCGTCTTCCGATTCTCCGGACACCAAGAAAATGTTCATTACAGTCAACAGATTTGCCCCACTTACAACACGTAATAGTCAAAATGAACACAATTTTACAGAAAACGAAAATGACGCACATATAAATGACATAACCATTGAAGCCTCCGATGAAACACAAAATATCAAACAAAAACTTCCCCCTCCAATTATTGTCAAAGGTATACTAGATTTTGCTGGTTTTCGAAACAAGTTAATCAATTTAATCGGCCCGGAAAATTTCACATTTAAATCATCTACCAACAATTTAAAAATCCAAACTACCAAACCTGAATTTTATCGCGAAACAATTCGTTACTTAAAAGAAAAAAATGTACAATACCATACTTACCAATAACAAGATGATAAAGCTTATCGAATAATTATTCGAAACCTTCACCCAACTACGCCAACAGTGGAGATCGGAATCGCTATTGAAGAAATTGGATTTTCGGTACGCCAAGTAACAAATGTTCTTCATAAAACAACGAAAATCAATCTTCCTATATTTTTTGTCGACCTTGAACCAGCGACAATTAATACTGATATATTCAGTGTAACTTCACTTCTCCATACTAGAGTAAAAATAGAAGAACCATACAAACGAACAGACATAATCCAATGCATGAATTGCCAAGACTATGGCCACTCAAGAAAATATTGCTCCTACACACCAAGGTGTGTCCGTTGCGGCGAAGAACATCCATCTACCCACTGTGTCAAAACCAAGGACTTGCCGGCCAAATGTGCTCTCTGTATGGGTAATCATCCAGCAAATTACAAGGGCTGTCAAGTATACAAAAATCTCCAACAACTTCGTAAGCCTACTTCAAATAAAAATAGTAATTATACAAATAAAAATACTGTAAAAATGTTAATAATGATAATGTTAAAAATACGGATTGTGAAGCCACCCAACAGCCCACTACCAATACGTTCATACCCCAAAGACCAAACTATACATACGCACAGGCTACCTCCCCTAATAACTCATCCCAAATACCAAATAATTCTATAAATGAAAATGTTCTCTTTAATTTTCTCAATGAGTTTAAATCGCTCATAAACCCACTACTATCTTTACTCACCACAGTTCTTAACAGTCTATTAAGTCAAAATGTCAAATAACTCATTTACTTCTCACTCTTTAGCCATCCTTATGTGGAATGTCAATGAATTAACAAATCATAGAAATGAACTTATATTAACATTAAATGAAAAAAGAATAGACTTAGCCTTAATCTCTGAAACACATTTTACTACAAATACTAAATTTTCAATACCTGGTTATAATATAATCACCTCAAACCATCCAGATAACACCTCCCACGCTGGTGCCACAATATAATTATATTAATTACCGTAAAGTGGAATTTTTTTCTTCTTAAACTTTTTA
>NW_020271895.1:0-7633 GCF_003268045.1 Sipha flava | reverse complement strand
GAGTATAACATCATTATATAATGCCTCCCACAAATCCCCGAAATAACACGTCATCGAACAAAATTACTGAAACCAAACACAAAGACGAACTTTGCCCAAACAGATTAGATACTGGCCATAATGCAAATGCTAGATTACCTGCAATTAAAATTATAAACAAAAAAAAATTATCAGTAAATACTAGTATCTTTTATACATATCAAATACATGAGGACAATGTTACCGTGTAGTTGTAAGAAATCTTCACCCCTCTACATCAATCGAGTTTATCAAAGAAGAATTAGGGAACTGCGATTTATTAGCTCGGAACATAACTAATATTCATTATTATCAATCAAAAACTTCCCTAACCACTATTTTTTTGTAAACCTTGAACCAGCTATCAACAACAAGGACATCTTTGAATTAAAATTCCTTTGTAATACAAATATTAAAGTAGAAGCTCCTAAAATAAAAAAACAAATACCGCAATGTATGAACTGCCAAGACTATGGTCATACGCGCCATTACTGCAATAACATACCTAGTTGAGTCCGTTGTGGTGATCAACATACTTCAGATATCTGTACAAAAAGCAAAGACCTTCCAGCGAAATGTGCGCTTTGTTTTAGTGACCATCCAGCGAATTATAGAGGTTGTCCTTCTCTCAAGAACATTCAAAATCTTCGGAACCACCATTCTTCTCAAGCAAAGAAAAATAATCTCAACAATATTATCAGATACCAAGAAAATAATAATGTACCATTCCACTTCAGTCATAAAATTACCTCAGAAAATCAAAAAATATCCACTACAAACCTATCTTACGCTCAAGTGGCTCAAAACAAAAATACAAATACGCCAAAAAATCAACCCCACTTAGATACTACTACTCAACTAACTACTCAACTTACATAATTTATAAACGAACTAAAATCACTAATTACTCCTCTCATATCACTACTTACAAAAGTAATCGAAAAAGTCCTAGATAAAAAATGACCTCAAACCCAATCAATCATTCCTCTTTATCAATATTCCTTTTGAATGTCAATGGATTAAAACAACATAGTAATGAACTTTTCTATCTTATCCACAATAAAAACAAATATACCCCTCATTACTGAAACGCACCTATCAAAATCTGTAAATATAAAATTTCAATGGCTACTTAACTATTAAACCTGACCATCCTGATAGTACATCCCATGGAGGTTCTGCAATAATAATAAAATCCTCATTTTTTTATGATGAAATGCAAACTATCAGTAAACCGTACTTACAAGCGGTAAATATCAAAATAAAAATAAATTATTTAAACGTTACAATCTCATCAGCTTACTTTCCTCCAGGCTAACAAATCATAGAACCCAAATTGCAATCATTTTTCCAAAGTCTCGGTAGCTTTTTTATAATAGGTGGAGATTTTAATGCTAAACATACCCAGTGGGGTAGTAGATAAACTAACACAAGAGGTAGATTATTTCATACTTTAATACTAAAAAATAAAATGTCTTTTATTTCCCCTGATGAACTAACTTATTGGCCTACATATGAAAACAGATCCCCCGATATTCTCGATTTTTTCATAACCCAAATCCCAACTGGTTTAAAATACCATATAAAAAATCTAAACCACCTATCAAGTGACCATTCTCCCCTACAGTTAACATTAGGAACCCTACCTATTTCCGTTCCTGGACAGTCCCTTTCTTCAGCTCCCATAGATTGGAAACTGTTTCAACAAAAATTAGACGATTCACTGTCTCTCATTTTGTCACTTAAGTGTCCTCTAGATATAGACAACGCAATCTCTATACTAACCAATTCAATTCAAAATGCAGTATCAAGTTCTTCTTTCCACTTCTCAAATAATAACCTACCAAACTATCATACTTTACTTCCTCTATTCTTAGTTAATCTTATAAAAGCAAAACGTCAGGCTAGATCATTATGGCAAAAAACAAATTATCCTATACACAAAATTATTTATAACCATCTCATAACTGATTAAAAAATTCAATTTGCAAAGTACAGATCCGAACAGTTTAGTAAATATTTAACTACTCTGAGTCCCAAAAATGGGTACCTCTGAAAAATAACCAAAAGTCTAATTTAATCAATCATCGTGATAATAAACCTCCACTTCAACGACCTCACAAATCATTAGCTATTTCTGACGTAGAGAAAGCAAATCTTTTTGGTAATCACCTATCATCTATTTTCTCTCTTCATCCTGATATAAATTCTACGCCAGATTACGCCAATCTAGTAAATTCATTTTTGTCCTCCCTTTTGCCCATTTCTCTTCCTGCAAAACCGATATCCCCTGCTGAAATTGTTTCAGTATTCCACAAGCTTGGGCTAAAAAAATCCCAGATCATGACCAAATTAAAAATAAAATAGCCAAAAACCTATCAAAAGAGTCAATCCTGTTTTTTACTCATATTATATGAGTAATATAAAGTAATATATTATAAGCTATGCTTCGTTTGTTTTATTTTCCTCCTGCATGGAAGTATTCAATTATCATTATGATCTCTATACCAAATAAGCCTAAGCACCTCATCAGTTCTTATCGTCCTAATCAGTTTACTATCCACTTTTGCAAAGCTCTTTGAAAAATTAATACTACATAGAATTACACCAATAATCAACCAACATAGCATATTACCAAAATCACAATTCGGCTTCCGTCGCAAACACAACACAATACACCAAATCCATAGAATTACAGATAAAAACTCAGCCTCCTTTGAGACAAAGCAATTCTGCCCTGGGGTGTTTCTTGCCCATGGGTATCTAATTTCTTTGGTTTTATCGTAGATGGTTGGAGGATAAGGTTAGATAAGACCAACCCTCATCCTCAGACATCCGCACCCGCCGAGCATCAACACCCGCACCCCAGAAACTATTTGCCCTCCACTTTTCTGAAGCACCAGCGATTTTTATTTTCAAGGCCTATCAATCGTGCGACCGATATGCGCTCTGATGGAGATACAACGATAAGACATTTATTTTACGCCGCCGATATTTTTTTCGACATAACTCAATGCGATCAACCTGATAACGGACAATACGAATATTAGATATGTAATTGGTCGCCAATAAAATATTAAGTTTTATTTATAAACATCCCAATGAAATAAGATTTTGTCAATTTGTTTAGCTCCTTAAAATTAAAAATAATAATATAAATATGGCTCTTTATTTTATTATATATAATGTATGCAAATACTTATGGAATACAAAATCAAGTAAGCCTAAAAAAAAAATTCTAACCCCCCTCCAAATTATATAATTATATAATTCAAAATGAAAATGTATTATCTAATTAATATTTATATGTGAATATATTGTAAAATGTATAATCTAAATTTTAAATGTAAAGCAAATTGTAATTAAGATCCTAATACAAGTGTGCGAGTGTGTGACACTTCATACACGTGGAGCAATTTCGTTAATTAAATCGATAGTGTCGATACTGATTAGCAACTATGCGAGAAGTAACAAGGAAAGTCCACATTTTAACAAGCGGAACAGGGTTGCCACCCGTCCCGTATTTCACGGGACAGTCCTGTTTTTGTTTGATTTGTCCCGCGTCCTGGCTTAATGGATGTCGGGACGCAATATGTCCCGTATTTGATTATTTCTTAAAATTATACATAAATATCATGATATTTAAGATATTTTCACCAAATCAATTTATTTTCAAACTATTTGTCTCTCATACGCAGCAAATTATAATTAGTATTATCATTGATTATAAATCAATGATATTATGTTTTAACTACTATAATACATATTACATAAACTGTGATGTTTATCTGTTTCTATTATTAGATAATAATTATAGTATTAAATATAATATTATATTATTATAAGTACAAGTTACAGATGTTCACTTAGCGATAGGCGATGGCTAGTTAATTTGTTATCTGTTTTTTTTCCAGTAATAAAAATAAACTAATTATAGGGAAGTTTGGAAGGTAGATTATAGTTGGCTTGCTAAAAGTCACCTAGAATCTTTTTCTCGTTGCACAATTTATAATAAAGACTTTTCTATTTCTCATGGTGGCTTATCTGACGTTAAACAACATGAAAAAAGCAATGTACATAAAATCAACATTAAGTCTGTCACTTTATTTCAAATTCTTAATAAATTTTTCATAAACCCTAATACTGTAGAATCTCAAAAAATTACTTTGGCTGAATTAGTTAAAGTTTATCATAATGTAAAACATAATTTATCATACAATTCATTGGATTGTTCTTTAAAACTAATGCCAAAATTATATTCCGATTCTGGAATAGCTAAAAAATTAGCCTGTGCTCGGACAAAAGCTGAAAGTATCACGATTAATGTCTTGGGTCCCAAAGCAGAATAAATTGTAGTATTAGATCTTCATGATTATATTAATTATAAAGTATATTTTTCTGTTGCAACTGATACATCCAATAAAAGCAATCGTAAAATGTATCCAATATGTGTACAATATTTTTCATTTAGTGATGGACGTCAAACAAAGCTATTAGATTTTTTTGAAGAACCGTCTGAAACTGCAGAGGCTATATGTAAATCAATAACTTCATCATTAAGTAAGCACAAATTATCTATGTCTTCTGTTTCAGCATTTAATGCTGATAACACTAATGCTAATTTCGGAAAACATAAATCTGCATATACACTTTTACATAATGAAAACAATAAACATATTAAATTTGGTTGTTTGGCTCACGTTGTTAACAATGCATTTAAACATGATTTGCAAAAATTAGACTTTGATGTAGAGACAGTAGTATTAAAAATATATAGTCATTTCTCTTCGTCTGCATCAAGAAGAGAAAATTTAAAAAAAAATGTTGATTTCGCTCAAGTTGATTGAGAAGAATTGGTGAAACATGTACCAACTAGGTGGTTATCTCTTGGTTCAGCAATTGAAAAAATTTTAAAATTTTATCCAACCTTAATATCATATTTTATATCAATAGGAGATGAATGTCCCAAAGTTCTTCAAAAATTACTATCAATAAATGCAGACACTGATACAGAGCAAGACAATTATCTTTACACTAAAACCTATATATATTTAACTTTTTGTGCAAATGTGGTTCAAATTTTTCAGCAAACTAGTAAACGATTACAAAATATGGATACTTTGCTACATAATTGTATGAAATTATGGATTATTTAAGAACTAACCTCACAGAAAGATTGGAGTAACAATTTTTTGGAGCACATTTCATTTCATGCAGACAACATTTAAAGGCAAACAAATTTGAAAAGTATAAGACAATCTTTTGGCAGTTTTATATAAATATTAATACATATTTATCTAAGTTGTTTAATTTCTCTGATGACAACATTTTTAAAGTGATTGAATGCTTACAATTAAAGAATGAAATTTCCTTCGACGATTTAGTTAAAGTTGTTAAGACATTACAAATAGAAAATATTTCTTTAGATGGCCTTTTTAATGAGTATTGCATAATAAAATCTATTTTAAATAATGTTTATAGTATAGAATAAAATGTGTACTCTAAGTAGACAAAAATATTTTCAAGTGGCAAAAAAGAAAATTTCAAAAATATATTTCTATTAGTTTCATATGTGTTAAATATTCCACCATAAAATGCTTATGTTGAAAGAATTTTTTCTATAATGAATCAAAAGTGGTCAAAAGAAAGGAACAGGTGCAAAGTAGAACTTATCAAGTCAGAACTTCAAATAAGTCTAAACTTTGAAGAAAACTGTTCAGATTTTATTGAAAAAATAAAGCTTGACGAAAACTTACTTAAAGCAGTATCAAGTAACAAAAAATATTCTTTTAAAAATAAATGAAAAATTTTCAAGTACAATACTAAAACTACTTTTTCATATTATTCTTAATTTTTAACACAATTATCTTACAATTGTATTTAGTTTGTATAATGTATAAGTATTATAATTCAAATGAAAGCTTTATAATTATTTTATTGTTAATATTTAAAAATACATACGTTAGAATTTTTTTTTTTAGGCTTACTTGATTTTGTATTCCATAAGTATTTGCATACATTATATATAATAAAATAAAGAGCCATATTTATATTATTATTTTTAATTTTAAGGAGCTAAACAAATTGACAAAATCTTATTTCATTGGGATGTTTATAAATAAAACTTAATATTTTCAACAAAAAATATGTGTCCGGTAATTATGACACTGAAAGGTGGTAACCCTCTAAGGGTGGTTAGGGCTTCAAATCTCTCCCCCCCCCCAGAAATATATAAAACATGACCTGACCAACAAATTTAATATTTGAGTCAAATTTTTTATGACATTTGGAAATAAAAAATATAAATATATTATATAATAAGTAATTAACTCTCCCCCCTCGTTCTCCTTTGATGCGATTTATTACAACGACCAATAATTTACTTCATATGAACTAATTTTAAATCAACCATGAAGGTAATTAATTAATTATTTAAATATTTTTTTACAGTCATAATAATTTATTTTTGTCATGGAACAGCAGTCACTATCACAACTTCGTTGACTTCAAAAATGGTAAAACCCCAAGAACTTGGTATGAATTAAAATTTTATTATTATAACAAAGTATTATGAATAAAATTATAAATTTTTATAATAGGACGATTAAATTCAATTCAAACTGGTATGAATTTTATACTGACAATGGGTACGTTAGTTGCGTACAATGTCCCACGTGGTAGCTATCATCATTTTTCTGAATTTGGTCATTATTGTTTGGTGATTTTCTTGTATGTGGTTTTGACCTTGCCTATATTAGGTGTATTCGTGTAAGTATTTTTTTAATAATAAATATTTTGAATAATATGTAAATAATCTGTTTTCAGGGCTTTTCATTTTAAGTATAGAGACTTCTTGACTGAGAAAACCCCGACGAAAATCAACAATTCTATTTACACAATTAGTCGTTAATAGTTAATATAACCATAAATAAAATAAATTAATATTTATTATTATTAAATTGAATTATACATTTAGAATATATTTAGATAAGAATTTATCATTTACCTAATTGATTTGTTTTTGTGATAATTCATCTTTATAATAATTACAAAAGGTTTAATGTCGCAATGAAAAGCATAAATACTTATATTATTTTTTTTAAATTTAAATTAATTGTTATTAAATTTATTTATATTATTAATACAAATGTACACATAAATGAATTAGAATTTAATTTATATAATTATACAATTTTCTTAGAATTATAAGAAGAAAAGCTTGTTAAATAGTATTATATCTCTATAGTTGATCTATTCGTGGATAAAAAAAACTAGAAGAGATATAAGTCAAGGTAATTATGGTTGAATAAAATCTATCATATATTATTTCCAAACACAGAGTAGAGCACATTTGATTTCTCAGTAGTCCAAGATTTCATGTAGTTTTGTATTAAAATAAAAATATATTATAATTTCAGTTGATATATGTTATTATTCTTCAACCCGTCGACCGTCCTGCCGAATATCGATTTCGTTTCTATTATCAGATAGGTTTTTATAATTTTACAATATGTAGGTATATCAGTTTATAAAGTAAATTAGTCGATTATAAAAATATTACTATTCTTATCTAGTGAACTATTATTTATATATTAAAAATGTTAATACTTTAATA
>NW_020271894.1:0-7308 GCF_003268045.1 Sipha flava | reverse complement strand
CGCCGCGTTCGCTGCAGCTCGTGCCTCAATCCTTCCGACTCGGCTTTTATCTCGATTATCGTCTTCGATTTCTCGTCGCATCTGGCCTGTGACGCGGAAACAAGCGTTACTCATTCCGTGTCCAGAAAACTGTGCCACGTTCTCCCGAAAACGGTTTACGGGGGAGCTATTGCGTCGTATCACTTACTTTCAGCGTCCGAATAGCGTCTTCGTACGTTTGCAGAACCGCGTTCGGGCTATCGTTGTTACTGGAATACCGGGCTGCGGGCCGAACGGGGAAGCGCGGTCTCCAGTACACGTTCCGTTGACTTGACTCCCGACGTTCGAACGTTGCATTTTTCTGATAGTCATTCGATTCGAAAACACTTAAAACCACTCGTAGAAAAAATCTCAAGACCACAACTACGTCCATCATTTTTTTCGATATTTGTTTAAAATAGGTTAAAACTTAAAATTGTACTAGAGAAAATGCTGAGATTTAACACTAAACACTTCTGTGAATATTATTTTATTTACTTAATACATCGGTATTACGATGCTGTTATTGCTATGGAAACTGATATTCGTCGAAGCCAGTAATGTTGTTATAATGAAAATAAAATACATTTTATTTATTAGGATAACCAGTTTTTCATTACTGGGTATGTATTTCTCTCGTTCACATTATTATTGTATTTAGTCCTGCACGGTCAATTCCAGGAGTTAGTTGTGATTTTTTCTAGATTTTTTTTTCTTCCCAAACTTAACCGCTGCAGTGCACTTGCTGAGGAAAGTCCTATGTGTGGCGTCTACATTTTCGTGTTGGGTTTACTTCATGTATAATCATTATTATTTCTCTCTTCCTTAAATCGTACGCCCTTGGATATATATTGGACGGATATAATTTAATGTAAAGGTAAACAATCTAATTCAAAGTGTACATGGGTCGGAAAAGGTCGCGGAAATTTAACACTGCGATTTTTATTTTAATCTCGCTGCCGGGTGTAACTGATAATAATGACGGATATTATAATTTTTTTTTATCCAAGAGATTTTAGTAAGAACAATTATAGCTCAACAATTACTGAATTAATACTATTATTCATACAATAGCTTAACAATCAATTACGACGATTGTACAAAATTAGACATAGTACGTTATTGTACACAAGAGCGCCCATAGAAAAATTCTCAAGGGGGGACAACATTTTAATTTATCAATCTATTCATAAATAGGGATGACCCAGGATATAGGAAGGGGTTTACAATTTTACAACATACTATTACATTATATATATATTAAACTGGAAGACTATAAAATAATAATTATTTAACCAATTTACCATAAAAGTAATTTATTGACATTTTTATTTAATTAATAATAAAAATTGGACGCTTAAAACATTAGTTATATTTATTAAAATATTAATTTACAAATATTTTATAAATATTATGGTTGTGTACATATACACACACATATACATATCGTATTTCTGGAAATAACAATATTTTAAGAATTGATTATAGAATTATTATTATAATATTATCCATAGAATAGAAACGAAAAAGCGTATTGTTATTTATAGCTGATAACCTGATTTTCCAAACTAAATAAATAGATTTTTCATAAACAAATTATAGATTTTCATTTATTAAATTAAATTTTTAAATTCTATTTAAATAAATATTTCTGATCATAGTAAATAATTTTCCAAGATTTTTGATATTTTCCCGGGGGGAACATGTCCCTCTCTTGTCCCCCCCCCCATATGAGCGCCTTTGATTGTACATAATTCAATGAACTGAAAATAGCAGTTTTTTTTTTTATTAAAGGAAATAGAAATTTTAAATAATAATTATTAGTAATGATCTATAGTAATTTTATACAAATGTATACAGATGATATATTGGGACTAGATTCTCTTTCCATCAAGCGTGATTTAATAGATGTTATGTTTGTTTATGATATTCTTAATTATATATATATATATATAATTATATCGACTGCCCAGAAATTTTAAGTTTCATTGGATTTAGAATCTCTATTAAGAAAACTCGTAATTTTGATTTGTTCTATATACTTAAATTTATAACAAATTGTGGAAAATTTTCATTTTTTACTAGAAAATGAATGTCAATAAAATCTCCGCTGTCTTAGATTTTTTTAATACATCTTGTCCTATTTTTAAAACGAAATCTTTATTATTTTTAAAACATATTGATTCATTTTTAATTTTTATACATACAAAGTATTATTTTTTTATTTACCAATTTTTTTGTACTTTTTATATTTTATGCCGCTTTATTTTTTTAAATTATCGCTTGTTTAATTGTTTTCATGTACCAAAAATTATTATATATTATATTGTAATATTTTGCTAAAAGGATTATGTCCATTAATTATTATAATAAATAAATAAAAATCTAATGTTCCGACCTCTGTTTCGTATGATTACGATAATTTACTTGGGTCTATCGATTGTTGCTAAACCGTTTTAAAAATGATTGAATAATATCAATCGTGACTCGGCTAAAGTGTCAAATTGGATAGCGTCGAACGTTCATAATATATTTTCCTATCTGTTCTTAATGTCATTTTACATATTATTTTTGTAAATTATAAAAAAAATTCGTCGTTTTTTTATACTACCAACCGAACATTTTGGCGGGCCTTTCTTGATTTTTCTGAATAGTTGATTGGCGTGTCGGCTGGTACCAAATTGGTTCTCGAGCTCCAAACCCACATGCCAAATTGGTTCCCGTCTGAAAAAGGTATTTTATTAGGTATAGCAGAATTGGTATAGCAGAACCCATCATCTACCATCTATAAATGTTATAAATTGTCTGCAATAATTTATTCATTATATGATTTTTTTATTGTTCAGTGATTAAACGGTGTTTACCTTATGATCTAAGGTGTTTACGGTTAAACGGCTGTAGAATTGGTAACAGGTAAATTATTTAAATATAAAAATGTAAAACAGTTCATACATAGGAGTATAAATATAATAAAATTATATATAAAAAACAAAATAGTTAAATAAAAATAATGAAAAACTAGTATGCACTATTACTAGGTAAAAGATAAATTATTTAAATGGAAAAAATGGATAATAGTTCCATACATAGGAATATAAATATAACAATCAATTTTTTTTTCTTAGAAAAATCACAACTCTAGAAATTAATAAAATATGCTTTTTTATGAACAATAATTAAATATATTCAAAAATATGAAAAATAGGCTAAATATTCTCTAATGTTCAAAATATGCTAAAATATGCAAAATAAATGTTTTTAAACTCCATGAACTCCACGAACTCCATGATGGATAAATCGTTCACATTTTTTATCCTCGTAAATCTACATAAATCCAATAAAAATATGTAAAAACCTAAAGATCCGCTCTCTACTAATGACTAATAACTAATAAGGAATAGAAAAGATCAAGTTTACTGTAGTTACTACTATAAAAAAACCTCAACGTACACCTGCATAAGTTGTCAATATGTATTTTTAATTTTAATTTAAAACATACTTATTTTTATAATTTATTTACATTACAAACATAGTATATACTTCTGTTGTTACATTTTTACTATTTAATAATTGTATGTTATTAATTTTTAATTATTAGTGCTATAACTTATTAATTATTCGCCGTAGGCACGTAGCTAATTGCTATTATGTTTAATATTATATTTAATTATTTATTTATAGGTACTCCTTTAAGTTCATATATTATATTATAAATAAACCTATACCAATAATTTTATTTAATTTAAAATTCAATTAAAATGTGTTTTAAACATGTTTGAAATGGTTAAAAAAATAATTGGAATGAACATGTTTTAAACAATTAAAACTGTTTTTTTTAAATTTTTTTTTATAAAACATTTTTTATCAACTCTGGTTTATATAGACGCATACACATATACATATTTATATAGACATACGTAGATATATGAGCTTTCTAATAATTAGGTGGTATATATGGGACGTTGAAATTCTGGGCTTAGATCACAAAGTCCCTGCTTTTTTTGTCATTATTTAGTCTAAGACGTATTATTTGTTTACATTTG
This sequence comes from Sipha flava, assembly GCF_003268045.1. Taxonomy (NCBI): domain Eukaryota; kingdom Metazoa; phylum Arthropoda; class Insecta; order Hemiptera; family Aphididae; genus Sipha; species Sipha flava. The sequence goes on along the minus strand of NW_020271894.1, from coordinate 3,247 downwards.
AAAAATGAAAGCAATGTTAAATCAGTACATTAACGGTGCGCAATTTCTGGTTGAAGATTAGATCGTATAATATACACATTGAGTTTAAACAAGAAACTTTTGGTATAAATTTACTATCAGGAAATGTTACTTTGAAATATTTTTTTCATCAAACAATTGATAATAAAACATTGATGAAAACGACGCATCATTTTTATATTTTTAAACTTGTAAAGAAAAAAATGTATTTACCAATTAAAATAGCTATTTTATAGATTTGCATTTGTTTGAGATGCAAAAAAAATAAATTACATTTTTCCATCGAATTAAATATAAATGATTATTGGACGAGAATCAACACATTATTTCAATTCCAGTTCTTTATTAATACACGCTCCAGAAGTACGAATCGAAAACCATCTGTGCGTAAATAGTGACATCTGCGTCCTATTACGAGATTAATAAGATACAATAATGTTATTCTATAAATCGGTAATATTGAATTGAGTTCTGCAAATATTTTTGGGTTATCGTAGTTGAGTCCCGCATACATTTTTGGGTTATCGGAGTTGAGTTTCTTCAGTCTATTACCGTTATCCAGGAGACACCACGTGAAGGTTGACTGAGAGTCTCCCAAAAATTGTGTGTGATTGTTTACAGTATTTATTTTTTTAATTGTTATAAAACACAAATAAGTATAAAAATACAATAAGTTAATTAATTCGTTTATAATATAATTTAAGTAGTTGTATATGATTGTTTTGTTTATAGTTTTTTTTTTTTTTTTTTTATTGTTATAAAATACAAAAAATACAAGTTAGTTAGTATAAGTTACTATAAAATACAAAAACTAATTTAATTTAAAATTAATGTAAAATATAAATATAAATATAAATTTAAATAGTTGCTGTTAAAAATTTAAAAGATTCAGATTTTAAAAACTCAAATCTGCAAATTTGTTTACTACTGTATTTTTTTATTTGTTCCCGTAAAAATTGTTCCTTTTCTAATGTAATTTTACATTTTTTCGTTGCTTCGCAATTTAACGTATGTATCTGACTGTATACCCAGAAGAGTGTCAACAAGAATAAAAATATATGGATGTCCTGATTGAAAAAATCCATTTAATTTTGAGTGAAAACTTTCACAAGTGTTAGTGGTCCGATTAGTGCTTGCTGAAAAATCACTCCAAATTTTTGGGGGAAACTGTGCAACATCATCGTCAATGTAATTATTTAAAATGTAATCTGTAAACTTGTCAATTTTTTCATCATTACATGGTTTTATTGCCATTAAATCTTCCGTGAAACATTCGACTACCTCATTTTCGTTTAAAAATGGCAAACCGAAAAAATACTTAAGATATCTACCTTTATTAGAATCAGACTTGTACTCCTTAGACAAACCCAACATCTGAATTTTTCACCACCAGCTTTGGCCCAAATGGAATCGACACCCTTTAATTCTAACATCGATCCAGACTTGTTTAATAGCATTATGGATTCCATTTTCAAAATCTACATAAATTTCTGAAGGGTGAAATGTCAAACTTAGCGATGTACAATAATTAATAACATGTTGAAATGCTTCAACATAAGTATTCGAATCTTTCGTGGGCAACAGCAAAAACACAAGAGGAACATATATATCTTTAAAGTAACCATGAATCGTAAAAATCTGGGTGAAGTATTTAGGACAGATCTTAAATGCCCCATCAATATATATTTTTTTGACATCACACAAAACATTAAAACTAATTTTCGTCGAAAATACTACTATCGATTTTTCGAAGTCATTTAAAAACATAAAGTTTTTGTCATTATTTGTTATAATATTCATCGATTTCAATGCATTTTGAGTTTCGTATGTACTTTTTGGTAATTTTGGATGAAGCAACAAACGAGCATGATGAATGTTTTGTTTGATTAATATAACGTCATTTGTCGTGAGAGTTGAAATGTCACCATTTTTAAACTCGGTATGCAAAATTTTTGATGGCCGTATAGAAATATCGTCCACAGCTTTTCTTTTAACAGCGTTACTAATTTTTTATCTATTCAGTATTTTTTCGTCACACTTTTCGTGATTGTGTTCATTGCAGTTTTTTAACATAACATTATCAGAAGATAATTTAAAATAACACTTACATGAGTTTTTACAACATGTCCATCGTTGAACCTTGCCTTGCAACATTTTATGAAATTTAAACTTATAACCTTTAATAATCAAAATTATTTTATTTTTTTCACTCGGCATAGACTCCATATTTCAATGTTGTGTTCACGAAGTATTTCACTAAGTATTCGGCAAAACTGTTTGATTTTCGACGAGTATATCGAACTAAGTCATCGACGAATATAGAGATTATCGTTTTCAAGATTCGTATCCGGTGTAATATGATGTGTGAAGTTCAAGGTCGTCACCGGTTATATAGATGGTTTTGATACCTTATATCTATACGGACTCAATTCAAAGACATTAAGATAATACCCGGGACTCAATTCAAACACACTATGAAAATATCCGGGACTCAATTCAAACACATAAAAGTAGCATGGACTCAATTCAACGTCAGCCCTATAAATGACGTTATAAAGACAAATTTATAACCGGAAAATACCTAAAAAGCTTCAACTGATATTATTATCACATATTTTAAATTTATCAAGATAGTGTGCAATATTTTATTGTACATTTACATTTTTTCAAGTTCAATAACTACTATCTAATAGGAATGCAAGTTAGGTTAGAGTTAGGTTATACATAGGTTAGGTATACAGTGAAACAAACATTTTTTTTTTTTGAGGTATGATCATCAGCAAAAATAGATATGATGTTAATATTTTACATTATTTTAGAATGAATGATTAAGAACTAATTGATAATTGACGATGTCGGAACAATTATCCATCAATAGAATATCATTAAAAAAAAAAAAAAAACTAAACAATACCGTTACTGTAAGATAATTTTTTAAGCTGTTATAAATGAATTTAAAGGCATTATTTTTAGTGGATTTATGAGTTGAATAATATTCGCATTATTTTTAGAGGATATTTTGTGATTTTTCAGGATATTAAAATCCCAGTTATAAATTTAGAAGTGTAGTTTTATCAAAAGTCGAAATTGTTTTATTTTTCCGAGATGAAATCGTGTTCTACGTTTCTAAAATGGGTGCATTTTCTAGTAACAGAGGGCCATCTGTTAGCGTATAATACGCCTGTTATATGCGTATGCCCTCGTTACAAAGATAACATGCGCGAATCGC